>NC_090736.1:134972921-134985421 GCF_036898095.1 Palaemon carinicauda | reverse complement strand
GCATGTCCGTCAACATTGTATGGTCTGCAATGTTGACTAATTTGGCAAAGGGACGACACTGCGGTCACTCTAGATGATGGCTGGTTTTGGATTTCGTTTTTATTTATCATTACAGTGATTGCAATATTGCCAAGTAACTGAAATGGGGAGTTCCTTGACCAATAGCATTTTTCATTGCAAATTTTGTAACATTGCATAAAAACTGCAATGAATAGTTCTATGATTTACAGTATATTCTATTATAGAGATTGCAACATTGCACAAAAACTGCAATGAATAGTTCTATGATCTACAGTATATTCCATTATAGAGATTGCAGCATTGCACAAAAACTGCAATGAATAGTTCTATGATCTACAGTATATTCCATTATAAAGATTGCAACATTGCATAAAAACTCCAATGAATAGGTCTATGATCAAAAGTACTTTCCATTATAAAGATTGCAACATTGCACAAAAACAGCAACGAATATTCCTTTGATTAACAGTACATTCCATTACAAAGATTGCAATATTGCACAAAAGCTGTAAGCAATAGTTCTTTGATCAATAGTACATTCCATTATAAAGATTGCAATATTGCACAAAAGCTGCAGTGAAGAGCTCTTTGATCTACAGTATTACATTGTAAATATTGCAACATTGCACAAAAACTGCAACGAGTAGTCCTTTGATTAACAGAACATTCCATTACAAAAATTGCAATATTGCACAAAAACTGAAATGAATACCTCCATGATTTACAGTATATTCCATTATAAAGATTGCAACATTGCACAAAAGCTGCAATGAATAGTTTCATGATCAACAGCACATTCCATTACATAGATTGCAACATTGCACAAAAAAACTGCAATGAAGAGCTCTATGATCTACAGTATATTCCATTATCAAGATTGCAACATTGCACAAAAACTACAATAAATAGTCCTATGATTTACAGTATATTCCATTATAAAAATTGCAATATTGCACAAAAACTGCAATGAATACCTCTTTGATTTACAGTATATCCCATTATAAAGATTACAACATTGCACAAAAGCTGCAATGAAGAGCTCTATGATTTACAGTATATCCCATTATAAAGATTGCATCATTGCACAAAAACTGCAATAAATAGTTCTATGATCTACAGTATATTCCATTATAAAGATTAGCTTTATAGCCTATAACTACCACCAAGAAATCTAAAAGGCCTACTGATTCAATGAAATACGTAAATTAAGGAAATATGAAATTCTTCTCGTTGTTTGATAATAATAGATAATCAAATGTAAAATTCAACTTCTTCCTTCAAATATTGCATGATGTTTTCTATTTCAGAAAACAGATTCTTTAATGAATAATTGAGAAGGGAGGTACTGTTCATACACTGTTTGTTTACCATTGTATCAATCCCTTCATTATGATAATATATACAACAACAGATGCGGTCATTTCTATTCAACGTCAGAACAAAGACCTGACATATATATATATATATATATATATATATATATATATATATATATATATATATATATATATATATATATATATATATATATATATATATATATATATATATATATATATATATATATATATATATATATATATACTAGTGAACGTCATTCGTCAAAAATAACGGCTAAATATTTAGAAAGATATTCACACACATATTCAAGACTTCTCACCCTTTCACATTTCCTCTTGAAGAAGTAAGACGAAACTAGTCAGGATTCGCTCTTACATTTTCAATTTTTCTGTGGTTCTTTTGCATCTGAACATCACGATTCCTTGAGTTTTACGTGAATATTTATAAATATACAGGGAGAGAGAGAGAGAGAGAGAGAGAGAGAGAGAGAGAGAGAGAGAGAGAGAGAGAGAGAGAGAGAGAGAGAGAGAACCACCCATTAACTATATATCAGCACAAATCAAAACATAGACCAGACTATAACATTACCATCCACAAGAGAAATAAAAAGGCTTAGGCCTCCTCTTCCCAAGTAATGTAACTAGAAGAAGAAGAGACGCTATAAAGGCAAGTCTCAATTGAATGAGGAGCCTTCAACAATTAAGTCTTAAGTGACATGATTCATAATTCGCACACCAGAGTTGCGTGGAAGTGATTCGTTGCTCAGGCATGCCTCGTTTAACCAGGGTTAGGCGGAGTGAATCGTCTGCGGTGGATGGGGACAAGTATTCTGATTAACGAGGAGAGACGTTTTTAGTGGGATAGGAGGAGGAGTAAGTCGTCTGCGGTGGATAGGGACAAGTATTCTGATTAACGAGGGATAGGAGAGTCGTTTTTGGTGGGATAGGAGGAGGAATAAGAGGTCTGCGGTTGATAGGGACAACTATTCTGATTAACGATGGATAGGAGAGTCGTTTTTGGTGGCATAGATGAAAAAGCAATGCGTCTGCGGTGGATAGGGCCAAGTATTCTGATTAACGAGGGATAGGAGAGTCGTTTTTGGTGGGATAGGAGGAGGAGTAAGAAGTCTGCGGTGGATAGGGACAAGTATTCTGATTAACGAGGGATAGGAGAGACGTGTTTAGTGGGATAGGCGGAGTGAGTCATCTGCGGTGGATAGGGCCAAGTATTCTGATTAACGAGGGATAGGAGAGTCGGTTTTGGTGGGAAAGGAGGAGGAGTAAGTCGTCTGCGGTGGATAGGGCCAAGTATTCTGATTAACGAGGGATAGGAGAGTCGTTTTTGGTGGGATAGGAGGAGTAAGAGGTATGCGGTGGATAGGGCCAAGTATTCTGATTAACGAGGGATAGGAAATTCGTTTTTAGTGGGATAGGAGGAGGAGTAAGTCGTCTGCGGTGGATAGAGACAAGTATTCTGATTAACGATGGATAGGAGAGTCGTTTTTGGTGGCATAGATGAAAAAGTAAGCCATCCATGATGGATAGGTCTAAGTATTCTGATTAACGAGGGATAGGAGAGTCGTTTTTAGTGGGATAGGAGGAGGAGTAAGAGGTCTGCAGTGGATAGAGACAAGTATTCTGATTAACGATGGATAGGAGAGTCGTTTTTGGTGGCATAGATGAAAATGTAAGTCATCTACAGTGGATAGGAACAACTATTCTGATTAACAAGGGATAGGAGAGTCAGTTTTGATGGGATAGATGAAAAAGTAAGTCGTCTGTGGTGGATAGGGACAAGTATTCTGATTAACGAGGGATAGGAGAGTCGTTTTTAGTGGCATAGATGAAAAAGTAAGTCGTCTACGCTGGATAGGAACAACTATTCTGATTAATGAGGGATAGGGGAGTCGTTTTTAGTGGGATAGGAGGAGGAGTAGGTCGTCTGTGGTGGATAGGGACAAGTATTCTGATTAACGAGGGATAGGAGAGTCGTTTTTAGTTGGATAGGCAGAGGAGTAAGTCGTCTGCGGTGGATAGGAACAACTATTCTGATTAACGAGGGATAGGAGAGTTGGTTTTGATGGCATAGATGAAAAATCAATGCGTCTGCGGTGGACAGGAACAACTATTCTGATTAACGAGGGATAGGAGAGTTGGTTTTGGTGGCATAGATGAAAAATCAATGCGTCTGCGGTGGACAGGGACAACTATTCTGATTAACGAGGGATAGGAGAGTCGTTTTTGGTGGGATAGGCGGAGGAGTAAGTCGTCTGGGGTGGATAGGACCAACTATTCTGATTAACGAGGGATAGGAGAGCCGTTTTTAGTGGGATAGGGGGAGGAGTAAGAGGTCTGTGGTGGATAGGGCCAAGTATTCTGATTAACGAGGGATAGGAGAGTCGTTTTTGGTGGGATAGGAGGAGGAGTAAGTCGTCTGCGGTGGATAGGGCCAAGTATTCTGATTAACGAGGGATAGGAGAGTCGTTTTTAGTGGGATAGGAGGAGGAGTAAGAGGTCTGCGGTGGATAGGAACAAGTATTCTGATTAACGAGAGATAGGAAAGTCGTTTTTTGGTGGGATAGGGGGAGGAGTAAGTCGTCTACGGTGGATAGGGCCAAGTATTCTGATTAACGAGGGATAGGAGAGTCGTTTTTAGTGGGATAGGGGGAGGAGTAAGCCGTCTACGGTGGATAGGGCCAAGTATTCTGATTAATGAGGGATAGGAGAGTCGTTTTTGGTGGCATAGGAGGAGGAGTAAGAGGTCTGCGGTGGATAGGGCCAAGTATTCTGATTAATGAGGGATAGGAGAGTCGCTTTTGGTGGGATAGGAGGAGGAGTAAGAGGTCTGCGGTGGATAGGGCCAAGTATTCTGATTAAAGAGGGATAGGAGAGTCGGTTTTGGTGGGATAGATGAAAAAGCAATGCGTCTGTGGTGGATAGGGCCAAGTATTCTGATTAATGAGGGATAGGAGAGTCGTTTTTGGTGGCATAGGAGGAGGAGTAAGAGGTCTGCGGTGGATAGGGCCAAGTATTCTGATTAATGAGGGATAGGAGAGTCGTTTTTGGTGGGATAGGAGGAGGAATAAGAGGTCTGCAGTGGATAGGGACAAGTATTCTGATTAACGAGGGATAGGAGAGTCGGTTTTGGTGGGATAGATGAAAAAGCAATGCGTCTGCGGTGGATAGGGCCAAGTATTCTGATTAATGAGGGATAGGAGAGTCGTTTTTGGTGGCATAGGAGGAGGAGTAAGAGGTCTGCGGTGGATAGGGCCAAGTATTCTGATTAATGAGGGATAGGAGAGTCGTTTTTGGTGGGATAGGAGGAGGAATAAGAGGTCTGCAGTGGATAGGGACAAGTATTCTGATTAACGAGGGATAGGAGAGTCGGTTTTGGTGGGATAGATGAAAAAGCAATGCGTCTGCGGTGGATAGGGCCAAGTATTCTGATTAATGAGGGATAGGAGAGTCGTTTTTGGTGGCATAGGAGGAGGAGTAAGAGGTCTGCGGTGGATAGGGCCAAGTATTCTGATTAACGAGGGATAGGAGAGTCGTTTTAGGTGGCATAGATGAAAAAGTAAGTCGTCTACGGTGGACAGGAACAACTATTCTGATTAACGAGGGATAGGAGAGTCGTTTTAGGTGGCATAGATGAAAAAGTAAGTCGTCTGCGGTGGATAGGAACAACTATTCTGATTAAAAAGGGATAGGATAGTCGTTTTTGGTGGGATAGGAGGAGGAGTAAGTCGACTGCGGTGGATAGGGCCAACTATTTTGATTAACGAAGGATAGGATAGTCGTTTTAGGTGGCATAGATGAAAAAGTTAGTCGTCTATGATGGATAGGAACAACTTATTCTGATTAACGATGGATAAGAGAGTCAGTTTTAATGGGATAGATGAAAAAGTAGATAGCCTATGGTGGATAGGAACAACTATCCTTACGTCATTTTAATGGGATCAAGAAGGTATATTCGTTTAAAAGGAAACAACACTAGATAGGGTTTAAATTGTGATAGATTGGGTGATTCAGTTGTTAGGGGAATTTTAACTTAATGTATTGCTTTATAGCCTTATAAATCAAAGTAGATGAATTAATACTTACATATTGAATACGAAGAGTTGGTAACTATATATATATATATATATATATATATATATATATATATATATATATATATATATATATATATAAATATATATATATATATATATATATATATATATATATATATATAAATATATATATATATATATATATATATATATATATATATATATATATATAAATATATATATATACATATATATATAATATATATATATATATATATATATATATATATATATATATATACATACACACATATATATATGTATATATATATATATATATATATATATATATATATATATATATATATATATATATATATATATATACATATATATATACATAAACATAAATAACTTTATGATCCCCAAAAACCTTTCCTACGGACAAAATCGGGAGGAACAAAAAAAAATCCTACCATAAAATCCAAAAAACTTGAACTCACCGAATCCTTCGGAGGACTCCGAGAACCTGCGACTCCTCCTACTGCCATTAAGGGCGTCGCCCTCGCAACTGGCATCGTCGAAGTCGTCTTCGCCGTCCTCATTATCCTCCAGACGGGTTTTATTCCTCGAAAACCCCGCCTGAGGAGGTTTGTTCGGAGACAAGTACACGAAATCGTCTTGGGTCGTGGCGCAACCAGACGGTTGGTACTGCCCGAAGTGACGAAGGGCGTGCGGTCTGTGCCCTTGGGCGCGGTTCTTCTGGTTCGAGCGAGCCGCCGCAGCAGCCAGTCTAGCAGCCCTTGATTGGTTTGGTCCAATAGGGCGCGGCGGAAGCCGCCCCTGGTGATGGTTCCTGACGATGCCATTATTCGGAGGATCCAGCTCGTTCAAGCTCTTCGGTCTGGCTTTGTCGGGGAAGCAGCCGTTTTGGATGTAAGTGGCCGTCTGGGCCTTGGGCTCGCCCTTGAAGCCGTTCCTGTTGTAGGGGTCCTGGTCTAGATGCCACATGTGGGGGTTACCCGTCTCGTGGGACATGGCGAAAGTGGTCCTCACATTCCCTTTGGACAGGATCTGTCCCTTCTTCAACTCAAAAATGTTTGCATGCACCATAGACACTCACATGTTTTTTTTTTTTCTTTTCAATTTGAGTTTCTTGTTGAACACTGTTGTTTGGCCTCTTGGTGTATATTTTTCAAAAGCGCTGCTAAGCGTTTGGCAACTTTAAAACGGTTAATATGCTCTGTAAATACATTAATGTATGAGGTGATCGTGAGTAAAATGTATTATGTGAAAGATTATTCTAGATGTTATGAGTTTCTCTAACAATTTTTTGATATATATATGTATGTATATATATATATATATATATATATATATATATATATATATATATATATTTATGTATATATATAGATATATATATATATATATATATATATATATATATATATATTATATATATATATTATATATATATATATACATATATATATACATACATATATATGTATATAATATATATTTATATATTTTGTGTGTATACATATATATGTATATATGTGTATATATATAAATAAATAAATATATATATATATATATATATATATATATATATATATATATATATATAATATACACAGCCACACACACACACACACATATATATATATATATATATATATATATATATATATATATATATATATATATATATATAAATCTTCTTTCTTTTTTCAAGAATTTTGAAACCGAGATTCCAAAAAAAAGATTATATGCTTCGATATCATTATAAACTTTCTATAAAAATTATATCTTTAAATTTTTGAAGATGTTTCAAAACGAGATTCCAAAAAAATTATAACAAGTTTTCGAAATCAATATAAACTTTCTATAAGAGAAAGTGTAAATATATATATATATATATATATATATATATATATATATATATATATATATATATATATATATATATATATATACATAAATAGCATAGCTTCGTTATCAAAATCATTAAGAATTTTGAAATTGCTAGATTACCATAAAGGAATTATAACAAGTTTTCAATATTAATATAAATTTTCTATAATAATAATAAAAAAAAATTATAATAATACCGTAGCTCCATTATCCACATCATAAAGAATATTGAAATTACGAGATTAAAAAAAAAAAAAAAAAATTGAACATCAAACTTAGAGCAAAATCTTTGCTCTTTCTTCAAAAGAAATTTACAGTTCATTAATAACGAAACTGACATCTCTTTTAAAGGAAAATCATACAAAGCAAATATTGCAAACAACCAGGTCAACTGTGAAGCTGTTAAGCAACTGTTTAAGAACTAAATAATTAAAAGAAAATATTCTTATCAACGATATTACAAACTATGAATATTGGGTAATTTTTTCCAGTAGAATAAAATTCTCTTAAAATATCTCAGAACTCAAAATTTATTGATCAAGTTTTTGGGAAATATATCGTTTCTTAAAATTTCGAAATTCAGTAGATTTTGATGATGAGTTTTTGAAAAGACTTTTCCAGTAGAATAGAATTCTCTTAAAATATCTCAAAACTCAAAATTTATTGAGCAAAAGTTTTTGGGAAATATATCTTTTCTTGAACTTTCGAAATTCAGTAGATTTTGATGATGAGTTTTTGAAAATTCTTTAAAATATCCAAAAACTCAAAATTTATTGATCAAAAGTTTTTGGCAATATATCTTTTCTTAAACTTTCGAAATTCAGAAGATTTTGATTATGAGTTTTTGAAAATTGTTCTTTTTCATTTATTGCAATTAAATGTTACAAGCTACAAGTCGATATTACAATATAATAATTCTGTAGCTTGTCAAGTATAATTTACTATAATTTAATAGGTAGTAGGTTGACTAGCGCACCAGCCACCCGTTGAGATACTACCGCTAGAGAGTTATGGGGTCTTTTGACTGGCCAGACGGTACTACATTGGATCCTTCTCTCTGATTACGGTTCATTTTCCCTTTGCCTACACACACACACACACACACACACACCGAATAGTCTGGCCTATTCTTTACATATTCCCCTGTTCTCATACACCTGACAACACTGAAATTACCAAAAAATTCTTCTTCACTCAAGGGGTTACTGCACTGTAATTGTTCAGTGGCTACTTTCCTCTTGGAAAGGGTAAAAGAGACTCTTTAGCTAGGGTAAGCAGCTCTTCCAGGAGAGGGACACTCCAAAATCAAACCATTGTTCTCTAATCTAGGGTAGTGCCATAACCTCTGTACCAAGGTCTTCCACTATCTTGGGTTAGAGTTCTCTTGCTTGAGGGTACACTCCGGCACACTATTCTATCTTGTTTCTCTTCCTTTTGTTATTTTCAAGTTTTTATAGTTTTTATATGAAATATTTATTCTAATGTTATTGTTCTTAAACTTCTTGTAGTTTTTCCCTTATTTCCTTTCCTCACTGGGCTTTTTTCCCTGGTGGAGCCCTTGTGCTCATAGCATCCTGCTTTTCCAACAAGGGTTGTAGCTCAGCAAGTAGTAATAATAATAATAATAATAATAATAATAATAATAATAATAATAATATAGGAGATATTTATTTTAATGTTGTTACTCTTCTTAAAATATTTTATCTTTCCTTGTTTCCTTTCCTCACTGGGCTATTTTCCCTGGTGGAGCCCTTGTGCTCATATAGCATCCTGCTTTTCCAATTAGGGTTGTAGCTCAGCAAGTAATAATAATAATAATAATAATAATAATAATAATAATAATAATAATAATAATAATAATAACAACAACAAATAATAATAATAATAATAATAATAATAATAATAATATTAATAATAATAACAACAATAATAATAATAATGAAAATAATAATAACGACAACAAATAATAATAATAATAAAAATAATAACATATAATAATAATAATAATAATAATAATAATAATAATAGAATCTCCCTGATTCAGCTCATTAACATTCCCCTACTATTTTACATATTTTTTCGCAGATGCAATTTTAATTTTTCGAAGAATTTCTTCTTGTTAATTAGTACCTGGAAACATAAGCCACAGAGTTGCCAACGTTTTCTAATCAACCGCACCTTTAAAAATGCCAACCCATTAGTAGAAAAAAGGCCAAAAATTATAGTATTTAAGGCCCACATTTTTTCCATGATATTAATAAAGGCCAACCAATTTAAAAAAAGACAAATTTGAGATTTTTTTGGCCTGAAAAAGGATAAATTTGAGTTTTTTGGCCTGAAAAAGGACAAAGTTGAGTTTTTTTTGGGCCTGAAAAAGGACAAATTGGCAACTCTGTAAGCTAAAGGAAGCCATTATGGATTTCAGGGTTTTATTAGACTGAAAAAGGACAAAGTTGAGTTTTTTTTGGCCTGAAAAAGGACAAATTGGCAACCCTGTAGGCTAAAGGAAGCCATTATGGATTTCTAGTTTTTTTCTTATTTCATTTTCCTCACCGGGAATTTTTTTTTCTTTTCCTGGTATATATCTTTGTTTGTGGACATAATTACGTGGTTTTGAATAGCTGTTCATTCTATAAGGCTTATTCAAGATTCGGATTTTTTCATTATACGTTAATGATATTTTTCTCCATCTTGTTTACTGTATGTATGTATGTATGTATGTATGTATGTATGTATGTTCTCTATTCAAAATACTATGATTTTTTTATACATTCACAATTTTTTCTCAATTTTATTATTATTATTATTATTATTATTATTATTATTATTATTATTATTATTATTAGCCAAGCCACAACCCTAGTTGGAAAAGCAAGATGCTACAAGCCCAAGGGCTCCAATAGGGAAAAATAGCCCAGTGAAGAAAGGATATAAGGAAATAAATAAATGATGAGAATAAATTAATAATAAATCATTCTAAAAAAGTAACAACGTTAAAACAGATATGTCCCATACAAACTATTAACAACGTCAAAAACAGATATGTCATATATAAACTATAAAAAGACTGTATGTATGTATGTACGGTATCCAAAATTCTATGATTTTTTATACATTCACAATTTTTTCTCTATTTTGCCTACATAATTACTTACTTACTGTATGTATGTACCCTATTCAATATCCTGATATTTTATTACATTTTTTCCACCATCTCTTAATCTGTAAATGTATGTATGTATGTATGTATATACCATTTCCAATATTCTGATATTTTATACATTCACATTATTTCTCCATTTCTTAACCTGAAAATGTATGTATGTATGTATGTATGCATGTATGTACGATATTCAAAATTCTGACATTCTATACATGCAAGTTTTTCTCAATTTCTTAATCTGTAAATGTGTGTATATCTGTATGTATATATGTATGTATGTATGTAAGTGTGTATGTATGTGTTCAGAACTAAGACCAAGATATAATTGTCAGTCAAGTATATTTCAACAATCATTATAAATATTGAAAGAAAATGCATCGTAAAATATCTTACATTTTAAGTATAATGAAGACAGGGCCAGATAAGATTCGGAAAAATATATTTTTTTTTTTTTGGGGGGGGGGGGGGGGGTTGAATGCACCCTTCACCATATCATATGTTTTTTGTTAATTTTTTCTAATGTTTTTTTTGTTTTTGTATTTCGAGATTCTATTCTCTTTCTTACTTGCTTGGTATAATAATAATAATAATAATAATAATAATAATAATAATAATAATAATAATAATAATAATAATAATAATAATACAGTTCTCTTGCTTGAGGGTACACTCGGACATACTATTCTACCTGTTTCCTTATTTCCTTTCCTCACTGGGCTATTTTTCCCTGCTGGAGCCCTAAGGCTTGTAGCATTCTGCCTTTCCAAGAAGGGTTGATGCTTATCTAATAATAATAATAATAATAATAATAATAATAATAAACTACTTTTTGGATAGTAATTAAGATATCTTCAACCAATATATTCAGCGGTAAATTAATCATATATAAAAAAACATAATATTTCAGCCGTTTCTAATAAATTTAAAGCCGAAATAAAATCCAAAGAAACTTAAAAAGAAATTCTGAATAAGTCTTAAATACTTCTACAACTGAAGAACTGCATTTTCTTATGAATAAACTCACAAGCTCAAAATATGAGTCTATAAAAATACCATTTGTTGAAAATTTTTATATAGGCCTAGCAATACTAATTTTTTTCATGTGTATGCGCGGGGTACTTAAGACCCATGGAAAAATAACAGGCCTATATATGCTTGAAAATTAGGAAGTGTAGGAATCTTAGAGTGAACAAATAGGCCTATGAAATTATAACTATAGTGTCTTCAAGTTCAGGTATATTATTATTATTACTTGCTGAGCTACAACCCTAATTGGAAAAGCAAGATGCTATGAGCCCAAGAGCTCCAACGGGGAAAAATACCCCAGTGAGGAAAGGAAATAAGGAAAAATAAAATATTTTAAGAAGAGTAACAACATTAAAATAAATATCTCCTATATTATTATTATTATTATTATTATTATTATTATCATTATTACTTGCTGAGCTACAACCCTAGTTGGAAAAGCAAGATGCTATGAGCCCAAGGGGCTCCAGCAGGGAAAATAGCCCAGTGAGGAAAGGAAAAAAGGAAAAAATACAAGAATTTCAAGAACAATAACATTAGAATAAGTATTTCATATCAAAGCTATAAAAAAACTTGAAAATAACCAGAGAATAGCCCAGTGAGGAAAGGAAATAAGGGAAAACTACAATAAGTTTAAGAACAATAACATTGAAATAAAATATTTCATATAAAACTATAAAAACTTGAAAATAACAAAAAGAAGAGAAACAAGATAGAATAGTGTGCCCGGGTGTACCCTAAAGCAAGAGAACTCTAACCCCAAGACAGTGGAAGACCATGGTACAGAGATTATGTCCTTAAACTACTTATAATTCAATAAGTCTTCATAACTTCTTACTTAGATTTTCTAACTGAATCAAATACTTAGAACATCAGCTTAGTACATAATGTACATATTCCAAGTCTTTTTAAGTACAGCTAATGCTTAGTACATCAGCACTATTGCATGGTGTACATGATGTACATATACCCAAGTCC
>NC_090736.1:134962921-134967921 GCF_036898095.1 Palaemon carinicauda | reverse complement strand
ACATAATAGTAGAAAAAGGCTAAAAATATAGCATTTAAGGCTGACCAATTTCAAAAAACGCCAAATTTAGGTTATCTAGCACGAAAAAAGGCCTAATTTGGAGTTTTCTGTCTCGGAAAAGGCCGACCTGGCAACCCTGGTGATACCAGAGTTGCCAGGTTTCACAAATGATAAAATGCCACCGTTTGATCAACTCCATCTTTAAAAGGCCAGCCTAATAGTAGAAAAAGGCTGAAAATATAGCATTTAAGGCTGACCAATTTAAAAAAACGCCAAATATAGGTTATCTAGCACGAAAAAAAGGCCGAATTTGGAGTTTTCTGTCTCGAAATAGGTGCCATGTTTCCCAAACGATAAAAGGCCAACGTTTGATTAACTGCATCTTTAAAAGGCCAACCTAATAGTAGAAAAAGGCTGAAAATATAGCATTTAAGGCTGACCAATTTCAAAAACGCCAAATTTAGGTTATCTAGCACGAAAAAAGGCCTAATTTGAAGTTTTCTGTCTCGGAAAAGGTGCCAGGTTTCCCAAACGATAAAAGGCCAATGTTTGATCAACTGTATCTTTAAAAGGCCAACCTAATAGTAGAAAAAGGCTGAAAATATAGCATTTAAGGCTGACCAATTTCAAAAAACGCCAAATTTAGGTTATCAAGCACGAAAAAAAGGCCGAATTTGAAGTTTTCTGTCTCGGAAAAGGACAACCTGGCAACCCTAGTGGATGAATACGTGTCTAAGCTATGTATCAAACTAGGCATGCTATTGCCATATCTCGTGCATGGATTTAAAAGCTTAAAGGCCGCTCATGAATGGCAGAGAATGGACAGTGACATTGCCCTATCAAGCAGGACAATGCCCTAGAGACTGACCATATTACATATGATCAGCACCCAAACCCCTTCTCCACCCAAGCTAAGACCAAGGAGGGCCGGGCAATGGCTGTTGATGACTCCACCCAAGCTTGCACCAAGGAGGGCCAAGCAATGGCTGTTGATGACTCCACCCAAGCTTGCACCAAGGAGGGCCAAGCAATGGCTGTTGATGACTCCACCCAAGCTTGGACCAAGGAGGACCAGGCAATGGCTGTTGATGACTTCACCCAAGCTTGGACCAAGGAGGGCCGGGCAATGGCTGCTGATGACTCCACTCAAACTTGGACCAAGGAGGGCCAGGTAATGGCTGTTGATGACTCCACCCAAGCTTGGACCAAGGAAGGCCAGGCAATGGCTGTTGATGACTCCACCCAAGCTTGGACCAAGGAGGGCCAGGCAATGGCTGTTGATGACTCCACCCAAGCTTGGACCAAGGAGGGCCAGGCAATGGCTGTTGATGACTCCATCCAAGCTTAGACCAAGGAGGGCCAGGCAATGGCTGTTGATGACTCCACCCAAGCTTGGACCAAGGAGGGCAAGGCAATGGCTGTTGATGACTCCACCCAAGCTTGGACCAAGGAGGGCTAAGCAATGGCTGTTAATGACTCCACCCAAGCTTGGACCAAGGAGGGCCAGGCAATGGTTGTTGATGACTCCCCCCCAAGATTAGACCAAGGAGGGCAAGGCAATGGCTGTTGATGACTCCACCCAGGCTTGGACCAAGGAGGACCCGGAAAAGGCTGCTGATGACTCCACCCAAGCTTGGACCAAGGAGGGCCCAGCAATGGCTGTTGATAACTCCACCCAAGCTTTGACCAAGGAGGGTCAGGCAATGGCTGTTGATGACTCCACCCAAGCTAAGACCAATGAGGGCCAGGCAATGGCTCTTGATGACTCGGCAGACAGACCTATAGGCTCCCACAAACCCCTATTCCCTAGCTCACAAGGATGGTGAGGTTGCAGCGATCAAAGGAACTAACGAGTTTGAGCAGGACTCGAACCCCAGTCTGGCGATCACCAGGCAAGGACGCTACCACCAGGCCATCACAACCCTAACGTGCTTAGAGCTACTGTAATGATTTACGTGCGTCCGTGCTTATAACTACGAGATAGTATTCGTGTACGTTTATTCTCGTGCACGGAAATTCGTGTATAGAGCTACTACAGTAAAATGCTTTACGTGCGTCCGTGCTTATAACTACGATACAGTACTCATGAGCGTTTATTCTCGTGCACGGAAATACGTATTTGAGAGCTCCTATAATGATTTACGTGCGTTTATAAGTACAAGATATTATTCATATCAGTGCATTTGCTTTAGAGCTACGAGTTGGCACTTTATTTCACGTACATAAGTTTCTAGAACCCCAATGCACGAATGCACGGCTAAACGTATACGATCTAAACGTACGTGCATGTTAGAACTACAACTGAATACCTGTGTATACACAAACGAAGCCCCTGTGCACGTATGTTCGTGTAAAATTACGTGCGGAGTCGTACAAAAGTTTAGCAAATATGCGTCCCAACATGGATCTATGTTGCATGCAGACAATCGTTTGATCTTACATGCAATAATATCTATGTTAACATGACCACATAAATATGTTGAGCCAACATTCAATGTTTGATGTTCGTTTTCATATCTTTATGCGCGTGGGGAGAGAGAGAGAGAGAGAGAGAGAGAGAGAGAGAGAGAGAGATATTCAGCCTAAGCACACTGTGGCTATTACATTGAATGAAGTTGTGATTATTATTATTATTATTATTATTAGCTAAGGTACAACCCTAGTTGGAAGAGCAGGATGCTATAAGCCCAAGGGCTCCAACAAGGAAAAATAAACCTGTGAGGAAATTAAATGAAATAAACTGCAAGAGAAGTAATAAACATATTAAGATAAACTATTTTAATAGACCTTTCATATATAAACTATAAAAAAAACTAAAATAAAAGAGGAAGAGAAATTAGGTAGAATAGTGTGCCCGAGTGTACCCTCAAGCAAGAGACCTCTTATCTAAAGACAGTGGAAGACCAGGGTATAGAGACTATGGCACTACCCAAGATTAGAGAACTATAGTTTATTTTGATATTCTGTTCATATTTAACTTTTCCGTAGACGTCACATGTAGACCAATCATCCCTAGATAGATGTTATCAGGGAATACAAGCGTTTGTTATCAGAGATAAGATTATATAGAGAAACTCACTAACGTATTCATCACGTGATAACATCTCTCCTGTTATCAGTGAGCGAAACCGAATTTCAATATTGTAAGATAGGAATTGTATAGATCTTATGGATGAATAAACCAAGCTCAAAGGTTTAAAGGCCGCTCATGAATAGCAGAGGCTAGGGACAGTGACATTGCCCTATCGAGCAGGGCAATGCTCTAGAGACTGACCATGTATCCATATGATAAGGGCTCAAGCCCCCTCTACACCCAAGCTAGGACCTAGGAAGGCCATGATCAGTGCCCAAGCCCCCTCTCCACCCAAGCTAGGATCAAGGAAGGCCATGATCAGTGCCCAAGCACCCTCTCCACCCAAGCTAGGATCAAGGAAGCCATGATCAGTGCCCAAGCACCCTCTCCACCTAAGCTAGGATCAAGGAAGGCCATGATCAGTGCCCAAGCACCCTCTCCACCCAAGCTAGGATCAAGGAAGCCATGATCAGCGCTCAAGCCCCCTTTCCACCCAAGCTAGGACCAAGGAAGGCCATGATCAGTGCCCAAGCACCCTCTCCACCCAAGCTAGGATCAAGGAAGGCCATGATCAGTGCCCAAGCACCCTCTCCACCCTAGCTAGGATCAAGGAAGGCCATGATCAGTGCCCAAGCACCCTCTCCACCCTAGCTAGGATCAAGGAAGGCCATGATCAGTGCCCAAGCACCCTCTCCACCCTAGCTAGGATCAAGGAAGGCCATGATCAGTGCCCAAGCACCCTCTCCACCCAAGCTAGGATCAAGGAAGGCCATGATCAGTGCCCAAGCACCCTCTCCACCCAAGCTAGGATCAAGGAAGCCATGATCAGCGCTCAAGCCCCCTTTCCACCCAAGCTAGGACCAAGGAAGGCCATGATCAGTGCCCAAGCACCCTCTCCACCCAAGCTAGGATCAAGGAAGGCCATGATCAGTGCCCAAGCACCCTCTCCACCCTAGCTAGGATCAAGGAAGGCCATGATCAGTGCCCAAGCACCCTCTCCACCCTAGCTAGGATCAAGGAAGGCCATGATCAGTGCCCAAGCACCCTCTCCACCCTAGCTAGGATCAAGGAAGGCCATGATCAGTGCCCAAGCACCCTCTCCACCCAAGCTAGGATCAAGGAAGGCCATGATCAGCGCTCAAGCACCCTCTCCACCCAAGCTAGGATCAAGGAAGGCCATGATCAGTGCCCAAACACCCTCTCCACCCAAGCTAGGATCAAGGAAGGCCATGATCAGTGCCCAAGCACCCTCTCCACCCAAGTTAGGATCAAGGAAGGCCATGATCAGTGCCCAAGCACCCTCTCCATCCAAGCTAGGATCAAGGAAGGCCATGATCAGTGCCCAAGCACCCTCTCCACCCAAGTTAGGATCAAGGAAGGCCATGATCAGTGCCCAAGCACCCTCTCCACCCAAGCTAGGATCAAGGAAGGCCATGATCAGTGCCCAAGCACCCTCTCCACCCAAGCTAGGATCAAGGAAGGCCATGATCAGTGCCCAAGCACCCTCTCCACCCAAGCTAGGATCAAGGAAGGCCATGATCAGTGCCCAAGCACCCTCTCCACCCAAGCTAGGATCAAGGAAGGCCATGATCAGTGCCCAAGCACCCTCTCCACCCAAGCTAGGATCAAGGAAGGCCATGATCAGTGCCCAAGCACCCTCTCCACCCAAGTTAGGATCAAGGAAGGCCATGATCAGTGCCCAAGCACCCTCTCCATCCAAGCTAGGATCAAGGAAGGCCATGATCAGTGCCCAAGCACCCTCTCCACCCAAGTTAGGATCAAGGAAGGCCATGATCAGTGCCCAAGCACCCTCTCCATCCAAGCTAGGATCAAGGAAGGCCATGATCAGTGCCCAAGCACCCTCTCCACCCAAGTTAGGATCAAGGAAGGCCATGATCAGTGCCCAAGCACCCTCTCCATCCAAGCT
>NC_090736.1:134952921-134957921 GCF_036898095.1 Palaemon carinicauda | reverse complement strand
CCTGCGCCTCTCTAATAACACTCGTTATAGGTTCCAGGAATGCCTTTTCCAGGTACTATTTCCAGCTAGAAAAGATTAATAAATACGCACTGAAGCACAAATAACAAAAGAGGGCAGAGACTGCACCTCGTCACTTTCTTTTTTTTAATTTCTTGCTACCCCCGCGCCTCTCTAATATCACTCTCGTTATAGGTTCCAGGAATGCCTTTCCAGGTACTATTTCCAGCTGGAAAAGATTAATAAATGGTTAAGCACTGACGCACAAATAACAAAAGAGGGCAGAGACTGCACCTCGTCACTTTCTTTTTTTTAATTTCTTGCAACCCCGCGCCTCTCTAATATCACTCGTTATAGGTTCCAGGAATGCCTTTTCCAGGTACTATTTCCAGCTAGAAAAGATCAATAAATACGCACTGAAGCACAAATAACAAAAGAAGGCAGAGATGCGCGCACCAGCCCAACCATCACCCTTCGCGATCACGGGTTCTAGCCCAACTGGTTGTTATCTCCAAAGTTCTTCTTCTCTGTTCGGGGCATAACTCGTGGGACGGTTTTGAGTGGTTTATCTGCCTCTGGATATGACGGTCTTCGGTCAATGCTGATAACACAGGCGGCTCTTGATAACACGAGACCTTACAGTTGAGGTAGAAAGCGTAGTAGGTTGGCTAGGCCACCAGCCACCAGTTGAGACAATGCCGCTAGAGACTTATGGGGTCTTTTGACTGGCTAGACAGTACTACACTTGGCCTTACAGTTGAGGTAGAAAGCGTAGTAGGTTGGCTAGGGCACCCGCCACCAGTTGAGACACTGCCGCTAGAGACTTATGGGGTCCTCTGACTGCCCAGTGAGATATAAAGGTCTACCCTAGGTAGTAGGTTGGCTAGGGCACCAGCCACCAGTTGAGACAATGCCACTAGAGATTTATGGGGTCCTTTGACTGGTCAGTGAGATATAAAGGTCTACCCTAGGTGGTAGGTTGGCTAGGGCACCAGCCACCCGTTGACACAATGCCGCTAGAGACTAATGGGGTCTTTTGACTGGCCAGACAGTACTACACTTGACCTTACAGTTGAGATATAAACCGTAGTAGGTTGGCTAGGGCACCAGCCACCCATGGAGACAATGCCGCTAGAGATTTATGGGGTCCTTTGACTGGCCAGACAGTATTACACTTGAACTTACAGTTGAGGTATAAAGTGTAGTAGGAAGGCTAGGGCACTAGCCACCAGTTGAGACAATGCTGCTAGAGACTTATGGGGTGTTTTGACTGGCCAGACAGTACTACACGAGACTTTACAGTTCAGATATAAAGCGTAGTAGGTTGGCTAGGGCACCAGCCACCAGTTGAGACAATGCCGCTAGAGACTTATGGGGTCGTTTGACTGGCCAGGCAGTACTACATTGCACTCTTCTCTCTGGTTACGGTTCATTTTTCCTTTACCTACACATACACCAAATAGTCTGGCCTATTCCTTATATATTCTCCTCTGTCCTCATACAACTGACAACACAGATTACCAAATAATTCTTCTTCCCCCAAGGGGTCATTGCACTGCAATTGTTCAGTTGCCACTTTCGTCTTGCTAAGGGTTAAAGAGACTCTTTAGCTATGGTAAGCAGCCCTTCTAGCAGAAGGACACTCCAAAATCAAACCATTGTTCTTTATTCTTGGGTAGTGTCATAGCCTCTGTACCATGGTCTTCCACTATCTTGGGTTAGAGTTCTCTTGCTTGAGGGTACGCTCGGGCACACTATTCTATCGAATTTCTCTTCCTCTTGTTTTGTTAAAGTTTTTATAGTTTATATAGGAGATATTTATTTTAATGTTATTCTTAAAATATTTATTTTTTCCTTCTTTCCTTTCCTCACTGGGCTATTTTCCCTGTTGGAGCCCCTGGGCTTATAGCATTCTGCTTTTCCAACTAGGGCTGTACCTTAGCAATTTATAATAATAATAATAATAATAATAATAATAATAATATTGGTAGTCGGGACCACACAATTTTGGATTTGAAGCTCACACATGGTTCCACCTTAAAACGGTCTTTGATTTAACTTTAATTTATTTTAAGGGCTATTTTCCTGGCCCTACCACACATGGGAACTCTACGCACTACAGGATCTACAACATCAGCTTATTATATACACATTTTCGCGTATCACACAGCGTATTGCGTATTTATTATCAAATCCACATTATCAAAACACTCACGGAACAAAAAAAAGTCTTCAGTTTCGTCTTGAAAGCCTTAATATATTCAGTTTTTTTGTAGCTTCTATAGTATTTAGGCCACATATATGAAAGTTCTAGATTCCTAGAACCTACAGTAGATGATTTATTATGATAATTAATAATAATAATAATAAGAAGAAGTGCTTGTCCCTAGCAAACAGAAGCTTCTTCTTATTCTTCGCTTCTCAAGGGCCTCTGCTAGGACCCGAGTGTATTCCTTTCAATGCGATGTAATAACAGGAGCTTTAACGAGCTCCTTAACGAGCTCACGGACATCTAATACCAACTCTAGTACCTAGAGTAACTATCCGAGAAATTATAATAGGCGGATAAAATGTTGCTTCTAGAGAAGCGTGGGCGTATTTAAGGGTTGCCACACGTGCGTCTCTATACGCTCTGGTTACTGCGGTGGGCGGAGAAGGATACGGTTTCCCGTAAATAAAAATATGCTGGGATTCACCCAGGGGATATGGCATTCGTTTAGTGAAATAATATAAGCTATTCGGGATACTATAGGATTCGTCAAAGTTTAGGATTGATGGGATAACATATCAGTTATGTTCTTTTAAAGAATTTAGTCTCATTGAGGTCCCTGAAATAAAAATAATATATATTTTTTTTCAATGATGTAAGGACTGTTTAGAATTGTCTTACTGTTATATTTTCATTTTTAATTTGTTTGTAAATTGTAAGATTAAAAAATGGAATACTAAAGAAATAAGGTCAGTTATAGTTGATAGACTAAAAAGAACCTGCTAAAACATATCAATAGATATACTGTGTATTGGTCTAATGTTGATATTATCATTATTATTATTATTATTATCATTATCTATATAATAATACGATAGTGTGTTATTTATTTTGTCTCGCGCTTTAAAGAAAACGAAAATAATTTCATGGTATACTCTTACAAATTCACATTAGACTTTGATTACTTAACCAAAGCACATTATTATTATTATTATCATTATTATTATTATTAGCTAAGCTAAACCCCTAGCTGGAAAAGCAGGATGCTATAAACCTAAGGGTTCCAACAAGGAAAAATAACCCAGTGAGGAAAGTAAATCAGGAAATAATTAAACAAGAGAAGTAATGAGCAACTAAAATAAAACATTAATCAATAATCTATTTAAATTTCTCACTAATATGCACTATCATTGTTGCTATTTTCGAACCAGGAAATTGCAAACACCTAAATTAAGAAAATTCAGTTTATATTTAGATCTCAAGCATTAAAGGAAGCAGATGGCTCCTTAAGGACTGGTCGGAATTGGCTATCAGGCAGAAATTAAAACCACTCATTTAACTGAAATTGGTTCCTAATTAAACCACAATTACCTATCGCTTGGAGCAGATAACCAGACCAAGGGGGGGAGGTTATGCAGGCTCTCTCTCTCTCTCTCTCTCTCTCTCTCTCTCTCTCTCTCTCTCTCTCTCTCTCTCCTGTCCATGATCTTATTAGGCCTAAATGTTTTGCCTTTTTTTAATAAATTTTCATATGAAACAAATTAAGCAAACAAATAAATAGATAAAAAAACAATAGTTTTGCTCTCTCTCTCTCTCTCTCTCTCTCTCTCTCTCTCTCTCTCTCTCTCTCTCCTGTCCATGACCGTATTAGACCTAAAAGTTTCGCTTTTTTCTATTCTTTATATAAGCCAAAATAAGTAAAAAAATAAATAGATAAAAAAACAATAGTTTTGCGCTCTCTCTCTCTCTCTCTCTCTCTCTCTCTCTCTCTCTCCTCTCTCTCTCTCTCTCTCTCTCTCTCCCCTCCATGACCGTATTAGACCTAAAAGTTTCGCTTTTTTCTATTCTTTATATAAGCCAAAATAAGTAAACAAATAAATAGATGAAAAACAATACTTTTGCTCTCTCTCTCTCTCTCTCTCTCTCTCTCTCTCTCTCTCTCTCCTCTCTCTCTCTCTCTCTCTCTCTGTGGATTATACAAACGTAAATTTTGTGTTGATCTTACACCTAGAACTTAAACTTTTGCTTTTTTAATATTTTTTATGTATTCAAAACTTAAATTAAGTAAATATATACCTAAATGTACAACAATTTTTATTTTATAGTATTTTTTATATATTTATATCAGGAATTAAGTAATAAAATAAACCAAAAAAACTATAGTACAACTTTGAGTTTAAAAAAGGGAGAAAGCAACCGAACTTCAAGGAGTTAATCCTTCCCATGTCTTTAGTCCTTAAGTCCTCTTGTCCCCTTCGAGGTCTTACCCTTTCCTTTATATATTTCCCTACCATTCCTCCACATCCTACGCATCCTGGACCCCGCCGGAGGACCCTGACATCCTAAAGTTGATGAGGTGATACAAATAACCTTTACAAAGGATGAAGTTAATTCTGGCATGTCAGTGTACGCATCCGTCAGGATCTGACAGCACCTCCTCTCTCTCTCTCTCTCTCTCTCTCTCTCTCTCTTTCTCTCTCTCTCTCCACAAGATTCCAGGAAAAGTTGAGATGAATTTTTTAAAGAATGTGCTTTCAATAACTATTTTTTTAAAGAAATTGTTTTTTATGAAATACGGTAAATGTGTTTTAAAGACATTTCTCTCTCTCTCTCTCTCTCTCTCTCTCTCTCTCTCTCTCTCTCTCTCTCTCTCTCTCTCTCTCTCTCTCTCTCTCCTCCACAAGATTCCAGGAAAAGTTGAGATGAATTTTTTAAAAGAATGTGCTTTCAAGAACTATTTTTTTTAAAGAAATTGTATTTTATGAAATACAGTAAATGTGTTTTAAAGACATTT
>NC_090736.1:134950633-134952421 GCF_036898095.1 Palaemon carinicauda | reverse complement strand
TGTTTACGATGTCCAAAATAAACAACGTTAAGGCGGGGTCAAAGGTCATGAGACCCTTATCAAGGAGGAAGAAGAGTCTAAGTGAGATATATTGTTATCTTATCAGTTTACTTCGGGTATTTAGGTTGTTGAGGTGGTTGGGTGTTATCCTTAAGATAAGGGGAGAGAGAGAGAGAGAGAGAGAGAGAGAGAGAGAGAGACAATAACTATAAATATCTTGTGTGTGTGAGAGAGAGAGAGAGAGAGAGAGAGAGAGAGTAACATTAACTATAAATATCTTGCGAGAGAGAGAGAGAGAGAGAGAGAGAGAGAAACATTAACTATAAATACCTTGTGAGAGAGAGAGAGAGAGAGAGAGAGAGAGAGAGTGTAACATTAACTATAAATATCTTGTGAGAGAGAGAGGGAGAGAGTGTAACATTAACTATAGATATCTTGTGAGAGAGAGAGAAACAATTTCTAAATGTCTTGAGAGAGAGAGAGAGAGAGAGAGAGAGAGAGAGAGAGTAACATTAACTATAAATACCTTGTGTGAGAGAGAGAGAGAGAGAGAGAGAGAGAGAGAGAGGGAGAGAGAAAGTAACATTAACTATAGATATCTTGTGAGAGAGAGAAACAATTTCTAAATGTCTTGAGAGAGAGAGAGAGAGAGAGAGAGAGAGAGAGAGAGAGACTTATGAATAAAAATTGTAACACTAATAATCTCTTGTCATTAAATATTTTAGTATGTTTTTCAACTCGTAGTAAATTCATCCAAAACTTCTTTAGTCTCAAAGAAAACGGAAAAAATCACGACATCTTTATCAATGTCTCCATTAAAAGTCTCGTAAGAGAAAGGAGTAATGTATCTCGGGGAATCTGAAATTGAATTACAGCTGAATTGTAGCTTGGATAATAATAATAATAATAATAATAATAATAATAATAGCTGTAACTTTACTCCGGTCCACAAATCTGCCAAGCGAATGTAGTTCAGGGTCACTGGGTGACTGTAATCTCGTTTTCTATAAACTCGAAACCACTGAAGGAAACCCGTTTTCTATAATATGGTCGGTTATTCGAATTTACTTTCCTCTAAGGGCTGTTTTCCCCGGTCCTATTATAAAGGACCCCAAAAAATTTTTGTTTCTTAGTTTGAAAGAAAATATTTAACTCAGTGACAGTTATTACCGCAAATAAAATATATTTTTTCGATTTATTTTAGAAATCAAAATAAACTTTAGACAGATAAAACACTAAAAGTAAATCAGTATAGTTAATTCAAAAGGAAATGCATAATGATATAAGGCAAAATGACATCATATGTAATACACGCACACACACACACACACACATATATACTGTATATATATATATATATATAGTGAATATATATATATATATATATATATATACATATATTGTGTATATATATAATGCACATATATATGTATATATAATACACACACACACACACATATATATATATATATATATAATGCACATATATATATATGTATATATACACATATACATATATATATATATATATACACAATCAAATGCTGCCGTTTCTAGTCCACTGCAGGACAAAGGCCTCACACTTGTCCAATTCATGGCAGGGGTTCGGCCAATTTTCACCACCACGCTGGCCAACTGCGTATTGGTGATGGAGGGAGACTTTTACCTGATCACTGTGTGTGTGTGTGTGTGAGAGAGAGAGAGAGAGAGAGAGAGAGAGAGAGAGGCTTAACGAGAGTGAAACCTAAGAAATGTAGCTGATAGGTCTCTCCAAGTGAGAAGCTCTTA
>NC_090736.1:134935633-134943133 GCF_036898095.1 Palaemon carinicauda | reverse complement strand
CTCTCTCTCTCTCTCTCTCTCTCTCTCTCTCTCTCTCTCTCTCTAGATACTTAGTTTATATTACTTTCTAACACATACATACATACATATATATATATATATTATACATATAAAAGTATATATATAGGCTCTCTCTCTCTCTCTCTCTCTCTCTCTCTCTATACATATATATATATATATATATATATATGTACATATATATATATATATATATATAAACAAATGTAGCCTTTTTCTAGTTCACTGCAGGACAAAGCCCTCAGACATGTCCTCATTCATGACTGGGATTTGGCCAGTTTTCATCATCACTCAAAACAAACCAATCTAGTATGGGTCCCCCTGACTAATATAGCTTTGCTGGTCATAGCGACACGCAAACCCTTTTACCATGTTAAGGTATCAACATGCAGAAATGAATATATATATATATATATATATATATACACACACAATGTATAACAAGGCTGAGGACTATGAAGCGCGAAGTAGGAGATGATGAATGGAGAAGTATTGAATTAAAAGCTCAAGATAAAGACGACTGGCGAAATCTAACCGAGGCCCTTCGCGTCAATAGGCGAAGGAGGAGATGGTGATGATATATATATATATATATATATATAAAATCTTTTGATTCCCTCTCTCAAAGTGACCCGCTATAGTTAATATGATTAAAAATTAAATGGAGCAAAATATGATCATTCAAATGCAGTTCAAAATAGTATATTCAAGTTTTGATTGTACGAATATGAAAAAAAAAACTTAGGAAGTCTTTATTTCTTGAAGTTTTTCATCAACTTTGGCAAGCTGTAACTTCTTTTATTTTACTTCTCTCTCTCTCTCTCTCTCTCTCTCTCTCTCTCTCTCTCTCTCAGTCTTTGTCAACTTACGTGGCAAGTAAAGTTAATTGCAATTGTAATTTTCTTCAGTATATCACTTTATTATTATTATTATTATTATTATTATTATTATTATTATTATTATTATTAGCCAAGCTACAACTCTAGTTGGATAAGCAGCATTCTATAAGCCCAAGGTTTCCAACAAGGGAAAATAGCTCAGTGAGGAAAGGAAATGCAGAAATACACAATAATAATAATAATAATTATTATTATTATCCTTATTATTATTATAAATATCCAAGCTACAACCTTAATTTGAAAAGCAGCATACTACAAGCCCAAGAGCTCCAACAAGGGAAAATAGCCCAGTGAGGAAAGGAAATAAGGAAATAAATAAACTAAAAAAAGAAGCAATGAACAATTAAAATAAAATATATTAGGAACAGGAATATTAAAATAGATCTTTCATATATATGCTATAAAAACTCAAAACAGAAACAAGAGGAAGAGAAATAAGATAGAATAGTGCACCCGAGTGTACCCTCACCTTAATTTATTATATTTCCCTCATATATTACCAATGTGACACCAAAATTTATCATATTTCCTTCATAAATTACCCATGTAACACCTAACGTACTATATTCCCTTCATAAATTACCAAGGCAACACCTTAATTTATTACATTCCCTTCATAAATTACCAAGGCAACACCTAAATTTATCATATTCCCTTCATAAATTACCCATACAAAACTTTAATCTATTATGTTCCCTTCATATATTACCAGTGTAACAACTTATTTTATTACATTCCTTTCATAAATTACCAATCGCACCTTAATTTATTATATTTCCTTCATAAATTACCAATGCAACACCTTAAATTATTACATTCCCTTCATAAATTACCAATCACACCTTAATTTATCATATTCCCTTCATAAATTACCAATTTAACACCTTAATTTATCATATTCCCTTCATAAATTACCAATTTAACACCTTAATTTATCATATTCCCTTCATAAATTACCAATTTAACACCTTAATTTATCATATTCCCTTCATAAATTACCCATACGAAGAGCCCCTACTGTATAATCTTCATTAATAAATTCTTAATTCTCTCAAACGCCGGGTACCTAACAAGATTATTCATAATTGAATGAAAGAATTAAGAACTACCGGTCATTCATTTCACTTCCGGGGGTATTATCAGCCCTGGGGGAGGGGTGAGGGGGAGGGGGGGTAGGGGGGGGGGTAGGGGTAGGGGGTAGGGGGTAGGGGGGAGTTACAGTGATAAGATTGGAGTAGGAGGGGTTCCGGTAACCCGAAACTTCTGATAACTTAATCTTCTTACCGTGTGGTCAAAGAGACTCGTAACTGATATCATTTTCATATGAAGCAAATATCCGGTCAATGTACAGTTGGATACAGAAATTCCTGGTACGCCTCGCTCTGGGAAAGCGCACCGAGCCACAGCCTTACTGCGTGATGAGTTCCTGTGTTTAGCCCAGTCTATCACCTAACTGTTTGGTCACTCGTCGTGCAGTAAGGGTGAGATAGGGTGCCATTCTTCCGGGAAAGGTGTACCAGGATCTCCAGTGTCCAACTGTACATGAAAATATATGCATACACCATACAAAAACAACAACAAATACAGCCGTTTCTAGTCCACTGCAGGACAAAGGCCTCAGATGTCTTCAGTCTTGTCTGGGGTTTAGCTAGTTTTCCTCACCACTGGCTACTGTAAACTGGTGATAGTGGGAGATATTTGTCTGATCGCTCAAAGCAAACCAACCTAGTATGGGTGGCCCTGACTAGTACAACTTTGATAATGTGTCCAAAAAAAGCAAAAAACCAATATCTCTGTTGATGGAGGCAATAATTTATTGGATTAGTGAAGCCTCCACATTCAGTGGCTACTTTCCTCTTGATAAGGGTAAAAGAGACTCTTAAGTTATGGTAAGCAGCTCTTCTAGGAGAAGGACACTCCAAAATCAAACCATTGTTCTCTAGTCTTGGGTAGTGCCATAGCCTCTGTACCATGGTCTTCCACTTGATAAGGGTCAAAGAGACTCTTTAGCTATGGTAAGCAGCTCTTCTAAGAGAATGACACTCCAAAATCAAACCATTGTTCTCTAGTCCTGGGTAGTGCCATAGCCTCTGTACCATGGTCTTCCACTTGATAAGGGTCAAAGAGACTCTTTAGCTATGGTAAGCAGCTCTTCTAAGAGAAGGACACTCCAAAATCAAACCATTGTTCACTAGTCCTGGGTAGTGCCATAGCCTCTGTACCATGGTCTTCCACTTGGTAAGGGTAGAGGAGACTCTTTAGCTATGGTAAGCAGCTCTTCTAAGAGAAGGACACTACAAATCAAGCAATTATTCTCTAATCTTGGGTAGTGTCATAGCCTCTGTACCAAGGTCTTCCTCTTGATAAGGGTAAAAGAGACTCTTTAGGTATGGTAAGCAGCTCTTCTAGGAGGAGGACACTCCAAAATCAAACCCTTGTTCTCTAGTCCTGGGTAGTTGCCATAGCCTCTGTACCATGGTCTTCCACTTAGTAGGGGTAGAAGAGACTCTTTAGCTACGGTAAGCAGCTCTTCTAGGAGAAGGACACTCCAAAATCAAACCATTGTTCTCTAGTCTTGGGTAGTGTCATAGCCCTACTGTACCATGGTCTTCCACTTACTTAGGGTAGAACAGACTCTTTAGCTATGGTAAGCAGCTCTTCTAAGAGAAGGACACTCCAAAATCAAACCATTGTTCACTAGTCCTGGGTAGTGCCATAGCCTCTGTACCATGGTCTTCCACTTGGTAAGGGTAGAGGAGACTCTTTAGCTATGGTAAGCAGCTCTTCTCAAGAGAAGGACACTACAATCTTGGGTAGTGTCATAGCCTCTGTACCATGGTCTTCCACAGTCTTGGGATAGAGTTCTCTTGCTTGAGGGTACACTCGGGCACGCTGTTCTATCTTATTTCTCTTCCTCTTGTTTTTTTCAAGTTTTTATATGAAAGAACTAATTTAATATTGTTCCTGTCTTAAAATATTTTTTTATCGTTTATTACTTCTCTTTTAGTTTATTTATTTCCTTGTTTCCTTTCCTCACTGGGTTATTTTTCCCCGTTGGAGCCCTTGGGCTTATAGCATCCTGCTTTTCCAACTAGGGTTATAGCTTAGCTTCTAATAATAACAATAATAATAACAATAATAATAATAATAAAACTTGAGTTTGAAGTTAAATTTCATAAGTAAATTTATTCATTAAAATAAACATTTAAACGAATAAATTTCTTTGTTAATCCAGAGTGAATAACAAATTGACTTATAAAAAAAAAACAAAAACAAAAAACATTTAAAATAATATTAAATACTCAAAGAGTAAATAGTAGACTCATATTCAAAGGTTAGAGTGAACAAGATCATTATCAAGACCTTCTTAATACTAGACATTTATAGACCTCAATTAATAAACAATTAAGTAAGTAAACAAATCAAATCGAACAAACAAATAGATAGCAAAAGCACAACGTCATTAATTCAAAGCAAACTTGAAATTTACAGAATTCCCAGCGTTGAGGCCTGAACCATTGCACTGGAATTTATCGTGATCTTCCGCTATTTGTCAAAGCCCTTGCAAACAGAGCAAGGCAGACTGCTTTGTCCATAGGAGGGGGCCAGATAGCTCAAGAGGGAGAGGAGGGGGGAGAGGGAGTAAAGGGAGAGAGGGAGTAATGCGATGCAGAGCGATTAGGGAGGGGGGAAGGAAGGCGCCAAAAAAACTTTCCAAATGGCAACAAGTGACTTGGAAGGAGGAAAACAAATGACTGTCCGATAGTTTAGTTTTTCTCTCTGTGATCTTTTTGGCAGTGAGGAGCGAAGACCTCAGATTGGAAAGACGTATGTGTGTGTGTCCTTTTCCTCTCTCTCTCTCTCTCTCACTCATGACCTTGTTTCAATCCCGTGGCATTCATTGGCTTCCCTCCCCCCCCCAGCAAACCCCTCTCTTCCGTTACTCGTCAATATTCTCTCTCTCTCTCTCTCTCTCTCCCTTCTCTCTCTCTCTCTCTCTCTCTCTCTCACCAGGTGTTAGCGCTCAGCTAGCGACGAATGATCGATACATACACACAATCATACATTTACTACGAAAGAGCGTAACGCTTGGTTGCTTAAAGTAGGCTACTATAAATGTACACATACGTTAAGAGCGGTCGCTGTGTGTGTGTGGTATATATAATATATATATATATATATATATATATATATAATATATATATATATATATATATATATATATATTCAAAAATGTATATATATATACATAAATATATATTTATAAAAGTGTATTATATATATATATATATAATATATATATATATATATATATATTATATATATAAAACTATACAAATTCATAATCAATTACTTATACACGTATTAATATATTCCAACATATATATATATATATATATATATATATATATAATATATAGTATATATATATATCTTATATATATATGTATACTATATCTATATATGTATAATATATATATATATATATATATATATATATCTATATCTATATATATATATATATATATATATATATATATATATATATATATATATATATATATAGAGAGAGAGAGAGAGAGGAGAGAGAGGAGAGAGAGAGAGAGAGATGGAGAGTATGAGAGAGAAGAGAGAAGGAGGGAGGAGAGAGAGAGAGAGAGAGAGTATTGGTTATTAATGTAAAATATATTATCATGAGTACAATATGCCATAAAATATAAATTACAAAATACGTTTAATTCAAGATATAATTCATATTTTATCATTATCTAATTTGTCTTGTATTTATCATCTGCTCATTTTCCTTATTAAAAAAAATATTTTCTTGTTTTTTCATATTATTATTTATTTCTTGATCATGTCAATTTTTATCTCTTTTCATAACACATTTACTTATTTTTCATATCTTATTTTCTTATTTTTCATATCTTATTTTTTTATTTTCATATCTTATATTCTATTTTTCATATTCTTATTTTCTTATCTTCATCTTATTTTTTATTTCCATATCTTATTTTCTTATTTTCATATATATTTTCATACCTCATTTTCCTTGATTTATCTCAATTTTTATCTCTTTTCATAACACCATTTACTTATCTTCATATCTTATTTTCTCATTTTCATATCTTATTTTCTTATCTTCAAATCTTATTTTCTACTTTCATATCTTATTTTCTTACTTTCATATCTTATTTTCTTATCTTCATATCTTATTTCCATATCATATTTTCTGAATTTCATCTTATTTTCTTATCTTCGTATCTTATTTTCTTATTTTCAATATCTTATTTCTTATCTTCATATCATATTTTCTTATTTTCATATCTTATTTACGTATTTCCATCACAATTTTCATTTTCAAATCACTATTTGTGTATATGTTTTACATCAATATTTGTATATTTTCAAATCACTATTTGTTTACTTTCAAATCACTATTTGTTTATTTTTAAATCCCTATTTGTTTATTTTCAAGTCACTAGTTGTTTATTTTTAAGTTACTATTTATTTATTTTCAAACAATTAATTGTTTACTTTTAAATCACTATTTGTTCAACTTACGAATCACTATTTGTTTATTTTCAAACAATTAATTGTTTACTTTCAAATCACTATTTGTTCTATTACGAATCACTATTTGTTTATTTTCAAACAATTAATTTGTTTACTTAAAAATCCCTATTTGTGTATTTTAAATCACTATTTTGTTTACTTTCAAATCACCATTTGTTTACTTTCAAATCCCTATTAGTTTATTTTAAATCACTATTTGTTTACTTTCAAATCACCATTTGTTTACTTTCAAATAACCATTCGTTCAATTACAAATCACCATTTGTTTACTTTCAAATAACCATTCGTTCAATTACGAATCACTATTTGTTTATTTTCAAATCACTATTTGTTTATTTTCAAACAATTAATTGTTTACTTTCAAATCCCTATTTGTTTATTTTTAAATCACTATTTGTTTACTTTCAAATCACTATTTGTTTACAATTTCATGTCACAATTTCTCTAATATTTTTTCTTGGCTTTATTTTCCTTCTTAAATATCACTGTTTGTTATTTTAAAAATCACTATTTGTTTATTTCAAAATCACTATTTGTTTAGATTTCCAAATCACTATATGTTTACTTAAAAATCACTATTTGTTTATTTTCAAATTACTAATTATTTACTTTCAAATCACTATTTATTTTCAAATCACAATTTGTTTACTTTCAAATCACTATTTGTTTACAATTTCATGTCACAATTTCTCTAATATTTTTTCTTGGCTTTATTTTCCTTCTTAAATATCACTGTTTGTTATTTTAAAATCACTATTTGTTTATTTCAAAATCACTATTTGTTTAGATTTCCAAATCACTATATGTTTACTTAAAAATGACTATTAGTTTATTTTCAAATTACTAATTATTTACTTTCAAATCACTATTTATTTTCAAATCACAATTTGTTTACTTTCAAATCACTATTTGTTTAAATTTTCATGTCACAATTTCTCTAATATTTTTTCTTGGCTTTATTTTCCTTCTTAAATATCACTATTTGTTTATTTTAAAATCACTATTT
>NC_090736.1:134923133-134930633 GCF_036898095.1 Palaemon carinicauda | reverse complement strand
AGAAAAGCTGTACTAGTCAAGGCCACCCATACTAGGCTGGTTTGCTGTGAGCAATTAGACGAAAATCTCCCACCATCACCTATCCACCATAGACAGCGTGATGATAAAATATAGCCCAAAACCCAGCATTGAATTGACATGCCAACGAATGATTTTGTTGTTGTTGTTGTGTGTATGTGTTTGTTTGTGTGTGTGTTTACATCCTTTTTCAAGACAGACTAGTACACCCATCAAGCAGAAACATAACGAACAGCTCATAATTTAATCAAATTACACCGAACGCTACATGTAAACAAACGACTCTTGGATTCTCTCAAAGACACTTAATCTACAGCTTTTCGTTCCCTCTTCTACTTCTTCCTTTTCTTCTTATTTCAGACTTGTAGTAGGAGGAAGTATAGGAGGAGTGGGGGAGGAATGAAAGGGAGAGGGAGGGACAGAGTAAGAGGCAGAGGGAGGAGGAAAGGAGGAGTAAGACGTAGGAAGGTGGAGGAAGGGAGGAACAGCCAGCGATCAATATTTGTGGGAGCAGCAAGGGAGGTTATGACGTCACACAGGTGAGAGCCGAAGGAATTTTTTTTCTTAGCAAACGTTGTTGTTTTAATTCTTTATCCTTCTGTGACATAATTAAAATAAAAGTTTAAAGAGTTTTTTATATCTAGGGAGTCTAAAATATTCAAAATACTAATAAGTAAACCTAGACAGTCTAAAATATTCAAAATATTCAGATATTAGCCATTTTCAATATGGAGTTGTATGTGAAGTTCATGATTTTATAGGTAAAATGAATAGTTTAATAGAACATAAGTAAACATGTTAGGGATAATTTGAAGTCAGAGAGAGAGAGAGAGAGAGAGAGAGAGAGAGAGAGAGAGAGAGAGAGAGAGAGAGAGAGTAGGTAAATGAAACCTATACCTGCATGGATTTTCTCAGAATAAAACAAGTCAAGTGAGAGAGAGAGAGAGAGAGAGAGAGATGAGAGAGAGAGAGAGAGAGAGAGAGAGAGAGAGAGAGAGAGGGGGGGCCTGCATGGAATTTTTGTCAAAATAAAAAAATTGTGTGAAAGTGAGAGAGAGAATATATATAAAATGAAATATACTGACATGATAGTTTTTCTCAGAACAGAACTATCACGTTAGAGAGAGAGAGAGAGAGAGAGAGAGAGAGAGAGAGAGAGAGAGAGAGAGAGAGAGAGAGAGAGAGAGAGTATATATAAATAATGAAATATACCTAGATTATATTTTTAGGCAGAACAAAACTACCACGTTATAGAGAGAGAGAGAGAGAGAGAGAGAGAGAGAGAGAGAGAGAGAGAGAGAGAGAGAGAGAGAGAGAGAGAGAGAGAGAATATAACTACATATTTTGTCTCAGAATAAAACTACCACGTTAGAGAGAGAGAGAGAGAGAGGAGAGAGGGAGAGAGAGAGAGAGAAGAGAGAGAGAGAGAGAAGAGAGAGAATATAACTACATATTTTGTCTCAGAATAAAACTACCACGAGGAGAGAGAGAGAGAGAGAGAGAGAGAGAGAGAGAGAGAGAGAGAGAGAGAGAGAATATAACTACATATTTTGTCTCAGAATAAAACTACCACATTAGAGAGAGAGAGAGAGAGAAGAGAGAGAGAGAGAGAGAGAGAGAGGGCTACACTCGGACTATAGAAAAAAAAAAGAACTAGGTCAAACTGAACTAGGCTTATGTCTTAGCGGTACTATGGCAATGCTACCCTTGCCACTCATACACAAACACAGCAATACCTTGGAGTTTCCGAAGCATGGCTGACTTGTACCTCGAGATTTTATTGGAAGAGCAACTGGTGTTGTTTGCTTGCTTGCGTTTTAGGATTTTGCTTTTGGGAGGATTTAACAGATGGGTATATCTAAAGGTGGGGTGTGTTCATGATATATAATATATAACTATATATATATATATATATATATATATATATATATATATATACTCAAAATTACCCATAATTTCACATATGTAATATATATCATGTACACACATTCTTATACATCTATATACATGTACATACATAAAAATGTGTACATTATATATTTTATGTAAGTACATTTATGTATACACATATTAAAGATGTGTGTGTATATATAACATAAATATATATATATATATATATATATATATATAATATATATATATATATATATTCTTACACGTTTATGTGTATATATACACAAATATACAGTATATATAGATGTGTATACACACATACACAAGTAAAGACAAAAACACGATATATATATATATATATATATATATATATAATAATAATAATAATAATAATAATAATCATAGACCAGTTTCCTAACATTTTCGAACTGACATCTGACGTCATGTTTGTCCGAACACTAGGATGTCACCGCTTCTGTCACGACTTCGACACGAACACTTCACGAAGCGATGTGAAGTGTTACTCTAGTTTTTATTTATTGTTACTGAAGTTTTGAAGTGTTTGTATCTATTTATTTATTTATTGCGTGTGTGTGTGTGTGTGTGAGAGAGAGAGAGAGAGAGAGAGAGAGAGAGAGAGAGAGATTTCATGACATCATTGAGGTTACTACAATTATGCCATCAATACAGAGAGAGAGAGAGAGAGAGAGAGAGAGAGAGGAGAGAGAGAGAGAGAGAGAGAGAGAGAGAGAGAGAGTTATGGATGATTTATTTAATGACAAATTGAGGTTACTGCAATTGTGCCATCAATACAGAGAGAGAGAGGAGAGAGAGAGAGAGAGAGAGAGAGAGAGAGAGAGAGAGAGAGACAGAGATTTAATGACATCAATTGAGGTTACTACAATTATGCCATCAATACAGAGAGAGAGAGAGAGAGGAGAGAGAGAGAGAGAGAGAGAGAGAGAGAGAGAGAGTGTAAACGTTGACAGAAAAGCAATACGGTCCAACTTTTCTGAAACCCGCTTGCCAAACATCCAGTTAATATTCTCAAGGAATTCTTCAATTCATCGTAATCTCTTTTAGATCGACCCAGAGGGATATAAAAGATGAATGTATTCAGGCGACTCAGTCGTGGATTTGCGTCCAATTCGTTACTGTATATCAGTATTCTGCGCGGAATTTATTTCCGAGGGCCCCATCACGAACATTTACATAATGGCTTAGTTACCCCTTTTCGTAGAAAACGGGACATGCCTTTGTAACAGCTCACCTGGAACTCTCTATTTTACAGTTTATTCTTGACTGATTGATATAAAGTTTTCTGACATTCTGACATCTAAGGTCATTGATACCGATATAATTTGTTGAAAATGAAGATATCTACTGGCATTAAGGCTACAATTTCTTAAAAGTGTCTTAGTTATCCTTCTCACACTTATTTCTTCTTGCCTTTCTTCCACATAGGATGCAATCGATCTTTGTCTCTTCATCTCGCCTGCTTCACTGAATAAAAATGAATAATAATTCTCTGTCAGGGGGCCTGACACAAGCCACCTGTCACTTGAAATTCGGGTACGCAGATCTTGGCCAGAGGAACAGTGTCAGTCGAGATGTCTGTTCGTGTGAAAACTTTTCGTGAGGAAAAATATCCCTCAAAGAAATATTTTTCAATTTTTAAAAGGATTCTTGCAATATCTTGAAATCGTTAATGTTTTTACCTTATAACTATCACTATTATTATTATTATTATTTTTATTATTATTTTATTTGCTAAGCTACAACCCTAGTGGAAAAGCAGGATGCTATAAGCCCAGTGCTCCAAAGGGGAGAATAACCCAGTGAAGAAAGGAAACAAGGAAAATAAAACATTTTAAGAACAGTAACAAGAGAGAGAGAGAGAGAGAGAGAGAGAGAGATGAGAGAGGAGAGAGAGAGAGAGAGAAGGAGAGAGAGAGAGAGAGATGTATTGAATTACTACATGTCAAAGGGAAAACACTTTTGCTTATATTACGAGAGAGAGAGAGAGAGAGGAGAGAGAGAGAGAGAGAGAGGAGAGAGAGAGAGAGAGAGAGAGAGAGAGAGAAAATTTATTGAATTACCACATGGTTAAAGGGAAAATACTGCATATACACGAGGAGAGAGAGAGAGAGAGAGAGAGAGAGAGAGAGAGAGAGAGAGAGAGAGAGAGAGAGAGAGAGAGAGAACAATAAATCAAAAGAGCTTCCTTCTGATCAAATAAACAAAGGACCCGTCATGAACAAAATTCAGCTGATCCCTTCCAGCAGGGTTCCAGCAGGGTTCCAGTCATTTTTCAACTCCCCCTGATTCTCTCTTGGCTATTTCGTCTTCATTATTCATTTCTCTTTAATTTCCATATTTCTCACTCCAATCGTATGTGTTTTACGAAAATGTATTTCATAGTATTGAAACTTTTTAAATTCTGGTTTATAGTTTTACAATGTGAGGTTTTAAAGGGGCAAGGGACACTGACATTGCCCTGTCAAGTAGGAACAATGCCCTAGACTCCTAGAGACTGATCATATTACATATGATCAGCGCCCAAGCTGCCTCTCCACCCAAGCTAGGACCAAGGAAGGTTAGGCAATAGCTGCTGATGACCCAGACAGACCTATAAGCTCCCCCAAACTCCACATCCTTAGCTCACAAGGATGGTTAGGTTGCAGCGACCAAATGAACTAAGGAATTTTGAGCTAGACTAGAACCCCTATCTGGCAATTACCAGGCGAGGACGCTACCACCAGGCCACCACAACCCTGTTCTGATAAAAAGGTATTTGGTTAACATTGGTCTTTTAAAAGACTATACTGCACGAAATGGTTAATTTCACAGGCATGTACCCTTGGGGTTGTGTCTTTTAAGTTGCCTTAAAAAAGTAGTATTTTATTGTCTTTTTGGTGGTCATGAGTCTTTAGCAAAGACTTTCACATCCTTAAGAAAAAGATTCAGTATATGACAACCTTAAATTGGGAGTTCTCAATACTTTTTTATGTTGACCTCAGTTCAAGACAGTGGAGCTATTCACATCTTGAAAAAAAAAAAAAAAAAAGACTAAGTTGGTGGAGACTTTAAACTGGACGATTTGAAAACAATTTTAGATTGAACTCTTTTCAAAGACTATACTTTGGAGCTATTCACATCCTTTAAAAAAAGATCTTGTTATGATGGAGACTTTAAACTGGAGAATTTGAAGACTACTTTAGGTTGAACTCTGTTCAAAGACTATACTTTGAAGCTATTCACATTCTTTAAAAAAAGACTAAGTAGTGGAGACTTTAAACTGGAGGATTTGAAGACTACTTTAGGTTGAACTCTGTTCAAAAGACTATAACTTTGGAGCTATTCACATCCTTTAAAAAAGACTAGTTATGATGGAGACTTTAAACTGGAGGTTTTGAAGACTATTTTAGATTGAACTCTGTTCAAAGACTATACTTTGGAGCTATTCACATCTTTAAAAAAAAAAAAGACTAATTAGGTGGAGACTTTAAATTGGAGGATTTGAAGACTATTTTAGGTTGAACTCTGTTCAAAGACTATGCTTTGGAGCTATTCACATCCTTTAAAAAAAGACTTTTTATAATGAAGACTTAAACTGAGGCCTTTTTAAACCTTTCTTAAGGTTTATCTCTGTTCAAAGGATCTACTTTCAGCTAGTCTTTCAAAGTGTCTCTAATCATTTAATGGAACATTTTAGAACTACTCACTGTTTATCTCATCTAGAACAATGTACAAATTAACTAGGAACATTACAAAAGTCCCAGATATTGTTCTCTAATCTTGGGTGGTGCCACAGCCTCTGTACTTTAAGTCTTCCACTATCTTGGGTTAGAGTTCTCTTGCTTGAGGCTACACTCAGGCACAGTATTGTATAAGAATACTTGACTCTGTAGCCAGTCCAAAAGTCCCAGATATTGTTCTCTAATCTTGGGTGGTGCCACAGCCTCTGTACTTTGGTCTTCCACTGCCTTAGGTTAGAGTTCTCTTGCTTGAGGCTACACTCAGGCACATTATTGTATAGGAATACTTGACTCTGTAGCCAGGCCAAATGTCCCAGATATTGTTCTCTAATCTTGGGAAGTGCCAGAGCCTCTGTACTTTGGTCTTCGACTGTCTTGGGTTAGAGTTCTCTTGCTTGAGGCTACACTCAGGCACACCATTGTATAAGAATACTTGACTCTGTAGCCAGGCCAAAAGTCCCAGATATTGTTCTCTAATCTTGGGTGGTGCCACAGCCTCTGTACTTTAGTCTTCCACTGTCTTGGGTTAGAGTTCTCTTGCTTGAGGCTACACTCAGGCACACTATTGTATAAGAATACTTGACTCTGTAGCCAAGCCAAAAGTCCCAGATATTGTTCTCTAATCTTGGGTGGTGCCACAGCCTCTGTACTTTGGTCTTCCACTGTCTTGGGTTAGAGTTCTCTTGCTTGAGGCTACACTCAGGCACACTATTGTATAAGATTACTTGACTCTGTAGCCAGGCCAAAAGTCCCAGATATTGTTCTCCAATCTTGGGTGGTGCCACAGCCTCTGTACTTTGGTCTTCCACTGTCTTGGGTTAGAGTTCTCTTGCTTGAGGCTACACTCAGGCACACTATTGTATAAGAATACTTGACTCTGTAGCCAGGCCAAAAGTCCCAGATATTGTTCTCCAATCTTGGGTGGTGCCACAGCCTCTGTACTTTAGTCTTCCACTGTCTTGGGTTAGAGTTCTCTTGCTTGAGGCTACACTCAGGCACACTATTGTATAAGAATACTTGACTCTGTAGCCAGGCCAAAAGTCCCAGATATTGTTCTCTAATCTTGGGTAGTGCCATAGCCTCTGTACTTTGGGCTTCCACTGTCTTGGGTTCGAGTTCTCTTGCTTGAGGCTACACTCAGGCACACTATTGTATAAGAATACTTGACTCTGTAGCCAGGCCAAAAGTCCCAGATATTGTTCTCTAGTCTTAGGTAGTGCCATAGCCTCTATACTTTGGTCTTCCACTGTCTTGGGTTAGAGTTCTCTTGCTTGAGGCTTACACTCAGGCACACTATTGTATAAGAATACTTAACTCTGTAGCCAGGCCAAAAGTCCCAGATATTGTTCTCTAGTCTTGGTTAGCGCCATAGCCTCTGTACTTTGGTCTTCCACTGTCTTGGGTTAGAGTTCTCTTGCTTGAGGCTACACTCAGGCACACTACTGTATAGGAATACTTGACTCTGTAGCCAGGCCAAAAGTCCCAGATATTGTTCTCTAATCTTGGGTGGTGCCACAGCCTCTGTACTTTAGTCTTCCACTGTCTTGGGTTAGAGTTCTCTTGCTTGAGGCTACACTCAGGCACACTATTTTATAAGAATACTTGACTCTGTAGCCAGGACAAAAGTCCCAGATATTGTTCCCTAGTCTTGGGTAGTGCCATAGCCTCTGTACTTTGGTCTTCCACTGTTTTTGGTTAGAGTTCTCTTGCTTGAGGCTACACTCAGGCACACTATTGTATAAGAATACTTGACTCTGTAGCCAGGCCAAAAGTCCCAGATATTGTTCTCTAATCTTGGGTGGTGCCACAGCCTCTGTACTTTAGTCTTCCA
>NC_090736.1:134903133-134905633 GCF_036898095.1 Palaemon carinicauda | reverse complement strand
ATTCCACAGAATGATAGTGGCTGGAATGAAAGTTGAGAAAAGAGGCAGTTAATAGGTAAGATAAAATCCTAGAGCTAGAATATCCGCCCTATACAAAAGAGAAGGCTATAGAAATCATGAAATAAGATTCCACAGAACGATAGTGGCTGGAATTAAAGTATAGAAAAGAGGCAGTTATTAGGTAAGTTAACATCATAGAGCTAGAATATCCGCCCTGTACAAAAGAGAAGGCTATAGAAATCATGGTATGAGATTCCACAGAACGATAGTACATGGAATGAAAGTTAAGAAAAGAGGCAGTTAATAGGTAAGTAGAAAATCATAGAACTAGAACATCCGCCCTATACAAGAGAGAAGGCTATATAAATCATGGAATAATATTCCAGAGAATGATAGTGGATGGAATGAAAGTTTAGAAAAGAGGCAGTTAATAGGTAAGTTAACATCATAGAGCTAGAATATCCGCCCTCTACAAAAGAGAAGGCTATAGAAATCATGGAATAAGATTCCACAGAATGATAGTGGATGGAATGAAAGTTTAGAAAAGAGGCAGTTAATAGGTAAGTTAAAATCCTAAAGCTAGAATATCCGCCCTGTACAAAAGAGAAGGCTATAGAAATCATGGTATGAAATTCCACAGAACGATAGTGGCTGGAATGAAAGTTAAGAAAAGAGGCAGTTAATAGGTAAGATAAAATCAGAGAGGTAGAATATCCGCCCTGTACAAAAGAGAAGGCTATAGAAATCATGGAATAAGATTCCACAGAACGATAGTGGCTGGAATAAAAGTATAGAAAAGAGGCAGTTAATAGGTAAGATAAAATCCTAGAGCTAGAATACCCGCCCTGTACAAAAGAGAAGGCTATAGAAATCATGGAATAAGATTCCACAGAATGATAGTAGATGGAATGAAAGTTAAGAAAAGAGGCAGTTAATAGGTAAGTTAACATCATAGAGCTAGAATATCCGCCCTGTACAAAAGAGAAGGCTATAGAAATCATGGTATGAAATTCCACAGAACGATAGTGGATGGAATGAAAGTTAAGAAAAGAGGCAGTTAATAGGTAAGTTAAAATCCTAGAGCTAGAATATCCACCCTGTACAAAAGAGAAGGCTATAGAAATCATGGTATGGGATTCCACAGAACGATAGTGGATGGAATGAAAGTTAAAATCCTAGAGCTAAAAGAAACATCCTTCACTAGGCCGAAATCAAGCCCCCCCCCCTTCCCCCCCCACCCCCAGGCTTTGGGGAAATCTGAAAGGACTGAATATTCACGAGTTCCTAGGAGTCCTTTAGGAGTCCTTAAGAGCTACGTTCGTCCCACAGGACGTTCGCCAATCAGTGCCAATTAAATTTGCATATTAAAGTGGTATGCAGAAAGTGCTTTGCCTAAAGCAGGCCTTTGGTTATTATTATTATTATTATTATTATTATTATTATTATTATTATTATTATTGTTATTATTACTATTATTATTGTTATTATTACAGTACTATTATTATTAATAATAATAATAATAATAATAATAATAATAATGTTAATAATAATATTATTATTATCATGATTATTATTATTATCATTATTATTATTCCAACATAGAAAAAAATATTCTGCTAATTACATAAATCTTTATAAAACTACTTCCAATTTTGCAGTTAATAAATTACGATACTGAAAAGAATAAACTTCCGATAAAATCAGATCTTTTTTTTATATATTTCTAAAAAAAAAAACAAAAAAAACAATAAAATAAAAAATAAAAATAAATAAAACAACTAAATTATCAGATCTAATTGACAAATTTCTCAAAAAAAAAAAAATAAAAAATAAAATAAAACATCTAAACTATCAGATGTAGTAGACAAATTTCTCAACAACAACAAAAAAAAAAAGAAGAAAAAAACTATTGCAAAAAAAAAATTTTTTTTGCAAAAAATGCAAATTACAATTTTTCAGCAAGCAAGGTCCCCGAGTAGTCTTCTTACTCTGCCTTTTAAGGTCAATAAAACCTTAAGAGTCTTGTTTCTTCTTCTCTTTTTCTGCTTTTGTTGGATTTCTCGGGTTTTCTTTGCTCTACCTGTGCCAGATGTGCTTCTGTAGTAGAGTTTTTTTTTGCATTTTGCTATGACTGTCACATATTATTATTATTATTATTATTATTATTATTATTATTATTGATATTGATATTGATATTATTATTATTATTATTATTATTATTATTGTTATTTTGTTACTGTTACTGTTATTGTTATTATTATTATATCATTATTATTATTATTATTATTATTATTAATATTGTTATTTTTGTTATTATTATCATTATTATTATTATTATTATTATTATTATTGTTATTATTATTATTAATTAATTAATATTAATATCAATATTGACATTACTACTATTATTATTATTATTATTATTATTATTACCTCCACCAACGAAACCGGAAGGAGGTTATGTTTTACCCCCTGTTTGTATGTTTGTGAGTTTGTTTGC
>NC_090736.1:134895633-134898133 GCF_036898095.1 Palaemon carinicauda | reverse complement strand
TTGCTGGCGGCTGAGTGGGAGTACGTCCTCGGCTCTCTGTCGCGCTCGGTGTAATCCTCAGCAGCTGTCGAGGATGGATACCCTCTCAGACTCCTGTAGCCCGAATTAGAAGTGGAGTATTCCCCGCTGCGACTACTGCTGTAGCTTCTCGAAGGCGGTAACCTACTGCCGGAGGTCCGCTCAGCCGAGCCGCCCCTTTTCTCTACCGATCTGTACAAGGGCTCGGGCGGAATGCGGCTGGACGAGTGATCCCTGGCAAGGTCGTGGTGCTTCGTCGAATCCCTGGAGGAGGAGTACGTGTTGGAATGCACCCGCCTCTGACTCTCGGCTATCGAAGGGCGGTGATCCCCTGCGGCAGCGCTGTGCGACGACCTGGTCAAAGACGAGGTTGGAGCGAGACTGTGGGTGCTTGACCACTGCTGGCCACCTGACGACGAGGCCCCCCGAGACGTCGAAGACCGGGAATTGAAGCCATACACGTTCTCGTCCCCCACGACGCTGCTAGTCCCCCCCGTGCTAATCACTCCCCCAGCTCCCCCAGCTACCCCTCCTCCTCCCCCTCCTCCCCCAGCAACAACACTCCCCACCACGACCTCATCCTCCTCTTCGGCTACATCTTCGGGGTAGACGGCCACGCCGGCCACGTCGCTCACGCTGTAGATGCCCCCCGTCAGATGGCCGGGCTCGTCGTAGATGCCCCAGTCGGAGCGCATCCTAGACTTCCTGTAGGAGGAGGAGGAGGAGGAAGGGGCGGCGCTGGACACCTCGCTGTCAACATAGGCACGGTCGTCCTCCCGATTGCTGAAGCGAACCACCCCGCGCATCCAAGCAGGTCCTCGGGGCTCTCGGCGACACTACACACTACTACAGGAGGACCACAGGGGGTCATTTATTCCGAATGTTTGGGCCTTGGCGCTGGGCCCATCATTAGCATCGTTCGGACGACTTTCAGTTCGGTTTTTCTTGTTGATTTGACAGCTGATTCGATCGACTGTTAATTTGTTTTTTTGTTGTTGATTTGACAGCAGATTTGACTGACTGTCACTTCGGTATTTCTTGTTGGATTGACCGCTGATTCGATCGACTGACAATTTTGTTTTTCTTGTTGGATTGACACCTGATTTGATCGACTGTCAGTTTTGTTTTTCTTGTTGGATTGACAGCTGTTTCGATCGACTGACAATTTTGTTTTTCTTGTTCGATTGACAGCTGATTCGATCGACTGTCAGTTCCGGTTTTGTTGTTGATTTGACAACTGCTTCGATCGACTGTCAGCTCGGTTTTTGTTATTGATTTGACAGCTGATTTGATAGACTGTCAGTTGGCTTTTTTCTTCCTGATTTGACAGCTGTTTCGATCGACTGTCAGTTCCGTTTTTTCATCCTGATTTGACAGTTGCTTCGATCGACTGTCAGTTTGTTTTTAGGTTGTTGATTTGACAGCTGTCTTGATCGACTGTCAGTTCGGTTTTTCTTGTTGATTTGACAGCCGATTCGATCAAGAGTTAGTTCGTTTTTTTTCCTGATTTCCCAGCTGCTTCGATCGAATGTCAGTTTGGTTTTTTTTTATTTGACAGGTGTTTCGATCGACTGTCAGTTCCGTTTTTGTTGTTGATTTGACAGCTGCTTCGATCGACTGTCAGCTCAGTTTTTCTTGTTGATTTAACAGCTGCTTCGATCGACTGTCAGTTCCATTTTTTTCTTCCTGATTTGACAGCTGCTTCGATCGACTGTAAGTTCGGTTTTTTCTTCTTGATTTGACAGCTGCTTCGATTGACTGTCAGTGCAATTTTTTTTTTGATTTGACAGCTGATTTGATCGACTGTCAGTTCATTTTTGCTGTTGATTTGACAGGTGATTTGATCACTATCAGTTCGGGCTTTCTTGTTGATTTGACAGCTGCTTCGATTGACTGTCAGTTCGGGGTTTTCTTCCTGATTTGACAGCTACTTCGATCGACCATCAGTTCGGTTTTCTTGTTGATTTGACAGCTTCTTCGAGCGACTGTCACTTCGGGTTTTTTCTTCCTGATTTGACAGCTGCTTTGGGCTTTTTCTAGTTGGATTGACAGCTGCTTCGCCCTTGGTTTTGTCTGTCAGGAGATTCTGTCACAGAAAGGTCTGGAATAGAGAAGAAAATAAGCAATTATAAAAAATGACTAAAAAATAATCATAATGTTGTTATATAATTATTTAAGGATTAATAAGACGAATTAAATATAAAAATAATTAAAAAGAATAATTATAATGGTGTTGTTATATAATTAATTAAGGACTAATAAGAGAAATTAAATATAAAAATAATTAAAAAGAATAATTATAATGTTATATAATTATCTAACGACTAATAAGAGAAATTAGATATAAAAATAATTAAAAAGAATAATTATAATGCTGTTGTTATATAATTATCTGAGGGGCATTAAAAGAACGTAACTATAAAAAATGACAAAAAAGAATAATTATAAAATTATCTATGGACTGGTAAAAAAGATAATTATA
>NC_090736.1:134875633-134890633 GCF_036898095.1 Palaemon carinicauda | reverse complement strand
CAGTACTAAGAACCAGTTTCCATTTATATTTCCCAATCAGTCATCCCCTTTAAGGCTCCTGGGCTTATAGCATCTTGCTTCTCCAATTAGGGTTGTAGCTTGGATAGTAATAATAATAATAATATCCCATTGTCTCCAGTACTAAGAACCAGTTTCCATTTATATTTCCCAATCAGTCATCCCCTTTAAGGCTCCTGGGCTTATAGCATCTTGCTTCTCCAATTAGGGTTGTAGCTTGGATAGTAATAATAATAATAATATCCCATTGTCTCCAGTACTAAGAACCAGTTTCCATTTATATTTCCCAATCAGTCAACCCCTTTAAGGCTCCTGGGCTTATAGCATCTTGCTTCTCCAATTAGGGTTGTAGCTTGGATAGTAATAATAATAATAACAATATCCCATTGTCTCCAGTACAAAGAACCAGTTTTCATTTATATTTCCCAACCAGTCCTCGCCTTTAAGGCTCCTGGGCTTATAGCATCTTGCTTCTCCAATTAGGGTTGTAGCTTGGATAGTAATAATAATAATAATATCCCATTGTCTCCAGTACTAAGAACCAGTTTCCATTTATATTTCCCAATCAGTCATCTCCTTTAAGGCTCCTGGGCTTATAGCATCTTGCTTCTCCAATTAGGGTTGTAGCTTGGATAGTAATAATAATAATAACAATATCCCATTGTCTCCAGTACAAAGAACCAGTTTTCATTTATATTTCCCAACCAGTCCTCGCCTTTAAGGCTCCTGGGCTTATAGCATCTTGCTTCTCCAATTAGGGTTGTAGCTTGGATAGTAATAATAATAATAATAATAAAATCCCATTGTCTCCAGTACTGAGAACCAGTTTCCATTTATATTTCCCAATCAGTCTTCGCCTTTAAGGCTCCTGGGCTTATAGCATCTTGCTTCTCCAATTAGGGTTGTAGCTTGGATAGTAATAATAATAATAATAATAATATCCCATTGTCTCCAGTACTAAGAACCAGTTTCCATTTATATTCCCAATCAGTCATCGCCTTTAAGGCTTCTGGGCTTATAGCATCTTGCTTCTCCAATTAGGGTTGTAGCTTGGATAGTAATAATAATAATAATAATATCCCATTGTCTCCAGTACTAAGAACCAGTTTCCATTTATATTTCCCAATCAGTCATCGATTTTAAGGCTCCTGGGCTTATAGCATCTTGCTTCTTCAATTAGGGTTGTAGCTTGGATAGTAATAATAATAATAACAATATCCCATTGTCTCCAGTACTAAGAACCAGTTTCCATTTATATTTCCCAATCAGTCATCGCCTTTAAGGCTCCTGGGCTTATAGCATCTTGCTTCTCCAATTAGGGTTGTAGCTTGGATAGTAGTAATAATAATAATAATAATAATATCCCATTGTCTCCAGTACTAAGAACCAGTTTCCATTTATATTTCCCAATCAGTCAACCCCTTTAAGGCTCCTGGGCTTATAGCATCTTGCTTCTCCAATTAGGGTTGTAGCTTGGATAGTAATAATAATAATAATAATAATATCCCATTGTCTCCAGTACTAAGAACCAGTTTCCATTTATATTCCCAATCAGTCATCGCCTTTAAGGCTTCTGGGCTTATAGCATCTTGCTTCTCCAATTAGGGTTGTAGCTTGGATAGTAATAATAATAATAATAATATCCCATTGTCTCCAGTACTAAGAACCAGTTTCCATTTATATTCCCAATCAGTCATCGCCTTTAAGGCTCCTGGGCTTATAGCATCTTGCTTCTCCAATTAGGGTTGTAGCTTGGATAGTAATAATAATAATAACAATATCCCATTGTCTCCAGTACAAAGAACCAGTTTTCATTTATATTTCCCAACCAGTCCTCGCCTTTAAGGCTCCTGGGCTTATAGCATCTTGCTTCTCCAATTAGGGTTGTAGCTTGGATAGTAATAATAATAATAATAATAATAAAATCCCATTGTCTCCAGTACTGAGAACCAGTTTCCATTTATATTTCCCAATCAGTCTTCGCCTTTAAGGCTCCTGGGCTTATAGCATCTTGCTTCTCCAATTAGGGTTGTAGCTTGGATAGTAATAATAATAATAATAATAATATCCCATTGTCTCCAGTACTAAGAACCAGTTTCCATTTATATTCCCAATCAGTCATCGCCTTTAAGGCTTCTGGGCTTATAGCATCTTGCTTCTCCAATTAGGGTTGTAGCTTGGATAGTAATAATAATAATAATAATAATAACAATATCCCATTGTCTCTAATACTAAGAACCAGTTTCCATTTATATTCCCAATCAGTCATCGCCTTTAAGGCTCCTGGGCTTATAGCATCTTGCTTCTCCAATTAGGGTTGTAGCTTGGATAGTAATAATAATAATAATAATAATATCCCATTGTCTCCAGTACTAAGAACCAGTTTCCATTTATATTCCCAATCAGTCCTCGCCTTTTAGGCTCCTGGGCTTATAGCATCTTGCTTCTCCAATTAGGGTTGTAGCTTGGATATTAATAATAATAATAATAATAATATCCCATTGTCTCCAGTACTAAGAACCAGTTTCCATTTATATTCCCAATCAGTCATCGCCTTTAAGGCTCCTGGGCTTATAGCATCTTGCTTCTCCAATTAGGGTTGTAGCTTGGATAGTAATAATAATAATAATAATAATATCCCATTGTCTCCAGTACTAAGAACCAGTTTCCATTTATATTCCCAATCAGTCATCGCCTTTAAGGCTTCTGGGCTTATAGCATCTTGCTTCTCCAATTAGGGTTGTAGCTTGGATATTAATAATAATAATAATAATATCCCATTGTCTCCAGTACTAAGAACCAGTTTCCATTTATATTCCCAATCAGTCATCGCCTTTAAGGCTCCTGGGCTTATAGCATCTTGCTTCTCCAATTAGGGTTGTAGCTTGGATAGTAATAATAATAATAATAATATCCCATTGTCTCCAGTACTAAGAACCAGTTTCCATTTATATTTCCCAATCAATCAACACCTTTAAGGCTCCTGGGCTTATAGCATCTTGCTTCTCCAATTAGGGTTGTAGCTTGGATAGTAATAATAATAATAATAACAATATCCCATTGTCTCTAATACTAAGAACCAGTTTCCATTTATATTTCCCAATCAGTCCTCGCCTTTTAGGCTCCTGGGCTTATAGCATCTTGCTTCTCCAATTAGGGTTGTAGCTTGGATAGTAATAATAATAATAATAACAATATCCCATTGTCTCCAGTACTAAGAACCAGTTTCCATTTATATTTCCCAATCAGTCCTCGCCTTTTAGGCTCCTGGGCTTATAGCATCTTGCTTCTCCAATTAGGGTTGTAGCTTGGATAGTAATAATAATAATAATAACAATATCCCATTGTCTCTAATACTAAGAACCAGTTTCCATTTATATTTCCCAATCAGTCCTCGCCTTTTAGGCTCCTGGGCTTATAGCATCTTGCTTCTCCAATTAGGGTTGTAGCTTGGATAGTAATAATAATAATAATAACAATATCCCATTGTCTCTAATACTAAGAACCAGTTTCCATTTATATTTCCCAATCAGTCCTCGCCTTTTAGGCTCCTGGGCTTATAGCATCTTGCTTCTCCAATTAGGGTTGTAGCTTGGATAGTAATAATAATAATAATAATAATATCCCATTGTCTCCAGTACTAAGAACCAGTTTCCATTTATATTTCCCAATCAATCAACACCTTTAAGGCTCCTGGGCTTATAGCATCTTGCTTCTCCAATTAGGGTTGTAGCTTGGATAGTAATAATAATAATAATAACAATATCCCATTGTCTCTAATACTAAGAACCAGTTTCCATTTATATTTCCCAATCAGTCCTCGCCTTTTAGGCTCCTGGGCTTATAGCATCTTGCTTCTCCAATTAGGGTTGTAGCTTGGATAGTAATAATAATAATAATAATATCCCATTGTCTCCAGTACTAAGAACCAGTTTCCATTTATATTTCCCAATCAATCAACACCTTTAAGGCTCCTGGGCTTATAGCATCTTGCTTCTCCAATTAGGGTTGTAGCTTGGATAGTAATAATAATAATAATAACAATATCCCATTGTCTCTAATACTAAGAACCAGTTTCCATTTATATTTCCCAATCAGTCCTCGCCTTTTAGGCTCCTGGGCTTATAGCATCTTGCTTCTCCAATTAGGGTTGTAGCTTGGATAGTAATAATAATAATAATAATAATATCCCATTGTCTCCAGTACTAAGAACCAGTTTCCATTTATATTTCCCAATCAGTCATCGCCTTTAAGGCTCCTGGGCTTATAGCATCTTGCTTCTCCAATTAGGGTTGTAGCTTGGATAGTAATAATAATAATAACAATATCCCATTGTCTCCAGTACTAAGAACCAGTTTCCATTTATATTTCCCAATCAGTCATTGTCTTTAAGGCTCCTGGGCTTATAGCATCTTGCTTCTCCAATTAGGGTTGTAGCTTGGATAGTAATAATAATAATAACAATATCCCATTGTCTCCAGTACTAAGAACCAGTTTCCATTTATATTTCCCAATCAGTCCTCGCCTTTAAGGCTCCTGGGCTTATAGCATCTTGCTTCTCCAATTAGGGTTGTAGCTTGGATAGTCATAATAATAATAATAACAATATCCCATTGTCTCCAGTACTAAGAACCAGTTTCCATTTATATTTCCCAATCATTCATCCCCTTTAAGGCTCCTGGGCTTATAGCATCTTGCTTCTCCAATTAGGGTTGTAGCTTGGATAGTCATAATAATAATAATAATAATATCCCATTGTCTCCAGTACTAAGAACCAATTTCCATTTATATTTCCCAATCAGTCAACCCCTTTAAGGCTTCTGGGCTTATAGCATCTTGCTTCTCCAATTAGGGTTGTAGCTTGGATAGTAATAATAATAATAACAATATCCCATTGTCTCCAGTACTAAGAACCAATTTCCATTTATATTTCCCAATCAGTCATCGCCTTTAAGGCTTCTGGGCTTATAGCATCTTGCTTCTCCAATTAGGGTTGTAGCTTGGATAGTCATAATAATAATAATAATAATATCCCATTGTCTCCAGTACTAAGAACCAATTTCCATTTATATTTCCCAATCAGTCAACGCCTTTAAGGCTCCTGGGCTTATAGCATCTTGCTTCTCCAATTAGGGTTGTAGCTTGGATAGTAATAATAATAATAACAATATCCCATTGTCTCCAGTACTAAGAACCAATTTCCATTTATATTTCCCAATCAGTCATCTCCTTTAAGGCTCCTGGGCTTATAGCATCTTGCTTCTCCAATTAGGGTTGTAGCTTGGATAGTAATAATAATAATAACAATATCCCATTGTCTCCAGTACTAAGAACCAATTTCCATTTATATTTCCCAATCAGTCAACGCCTTTAAGGCTCCTGGGCTTATAGCATCTTGCCTCTCCAATTAGGGTTGTAGCTTGGATAGTAATAATAATAATAACAATATCCCATTGTCTCCAGTACTAAGAACCAATTTCCATTTATATTTCCCAATCAGTCATCCCCTTTAAGGCTCCTGGGCTTATAGCATCTTGCTTCTCCAATTAGGGTTGTAGCTTGGATAGTAATAATAATAATAATAATATCCCATTGTCTCCAGTACTAAGAACCAGTTTCCATTTATATTTCCCAATCAGTCACCGCCTTTAAGGCTTCTGGGCTTATAGCATCTTGCTTCTCCAATTAGGGTTGTAGCTTGGATAGTAATAATAATAATAACAATATCCCATTGTCTCCAGTACTAAGAACCAGTTTCCATTTATATTTCCCAATCAGTCATCGATTTTAAGGCTCCTGGGCTTATAGCATCTTGCTTCTTCAATTAGGGTTGTAGCTTGGATAGTAATAATAATAATAACAATATCCCATTGTCTCCAGTACTAAGAACCAGTTTCCATTTATATTTCCCAATCAGTCATCGCCTTTAAGGCTCCTGGGCTTATAGCATCTTGCTTCTCCAATTAGGGTTGTAGCTTGGATAGTAGTAATAATAATAATAATAATAATATCCCATTGTCTCCAGTACTAAGAACCAGTTTCCATTTATATTTCCCAATCAGTCAACCCCTTTAAGGCTTCTGGGCTTATAGCATCTTGCTTCTCCAATTAGGGTTGTAGCTTGGATAGTAATAATAATAATAATAATAATAATATCCCATTGTCTCCAGTACTAAGAACCAGTTTCCATTTATATTTCCCAATCAGTCAACCCCTTTAAGGCTTCTGGGCTTATAGCATCTTGCTTCTCCAATTAGGGTTGTAGCTTGGATAGTAATAATAATAATAATAATAACAATATCCCATTGTCTCCAGTACTAAGAACCAGTTTCCATTTATATTTCCCAATCAGTCATCGATTTTAAGGCTCCTGGGCTTATAGCATCTTGCTTCTCCAATTAGGGTTGTAGCTTGGATAGTAAAAATAATAATAACAATATCCCATTGTCTCCAGTACTAAGAACCAGTTTCCATTTATATTTCCCAATCATTCATCGATTTTAAGGCTCCTGGGCTTATAGCATCTTGCTTCTCCAATTAGGGTTGTAGCTTGGATAGTAATAATAATAATAACAATATCCCATTGTCTCCAGTACTAAGAACCAGTTTCCATTTATATTTCCCAATCAGTCATCGATTTTAAGGCTCCTGGGCTTATAGCATCTTGCTTCTTCAATTAGGGTTGTAGCTTGGATAGTAATAATAATAATAACAATATCCCATTGTCTCCAGTACTAAGAACCAGTTTCCATTTATATTTCCCAATCAGTCACTGCCTTTAAGGCTCCTGGGCTTATAGCATCTTGCTTCTCCAATTAGGGTTGTAGCTTGGATAGTAAAAATAATAATAACAATATCCCATTGTCTCCAGTACTAAGAACCAGTTTCCATTTATATTTCCCAATCAGTCATCGATTTTAAGGCTCCTGGGCTTATAGCATCTTGCTTCTTCAATTAGGGTTGTAGCTTGGATAGTAATAATAATAATAACAATATCCCATTGTCTCCAGTACTAAGAACCAGTTTCCATTTATATTTCCCAATCAGTCATCCCCTTTAAGGCTTCTGGGCTTATAGCATCTTGCTTCTCCAATTAGGGTTGTAGCTTGGATAGTAAAAATAATAATAATAATATCCCATTGTCTCCAGTACTGAGAACCAGTTTCCATTTATATTTCCCAATCAGTCATCACCTTTAAGGCTCCTGGGCTTATAGCATCTTGCTTCTCCAATTAGGGTTGTAGCTTGGATAGTAATAATAATAATAATAATATCCCATTGTCTCCAGTACTAAGAACCAGTTTCCATTTATATTTCCCAATCAGTCATCGATTTTAAGGCTCCTGGGCTTATAGCATCTTGCTTCTTCAATTAGGGTTGTAGCTTGGATAGTAATAATAATAATAACAATATCCCATTGTCTCCAGTACTAAGAACCAGTTTCCATTTATATTTCCCAATCAGTCAATGCCTTTAAGGCTTCTGGGCTTATAGCATCTTGCTTCTCCAATTAGGGTTGTAGCTTGGATAGTAATAATAATAATAACAATATCCCATTGTCTCCAGTACTAAGAACCAGTTTCCATTTATATTTCCCAATCAGTCATCCCCTTTAAGGCTTCTGGGCTTATAGCATCTTGCTTCTCCAATTAGGGTTGTAGCTTGGATAGTAATAATAATAATAACAATATCCCATTGTCTCCAGTACTAAGAACCAGTTTCCATTTATATTTCCCAATCAGTCAATGCCTTTAAGGCTTCTGGGCTTATAGCATCTTGCTTCTCCAATTAGGGTTGTAGCTTGGATAGTAATAATAATAGCAATATCCCATTGTCTCCAGTACTAAGAACCAGTTTCCATTTATATTTCCCAATCAGTCATCGATTTTAAGGCTCCTGGGCTTATAGCATCTTGCTTCTCCAATTAGGGTTGTAGCTTGGATAGTAATAATAATAATAATATCCCATTGTCTCCAGTACTAAGAACCAGTTTCCATTTATATTTCCCAATCAGTCATCGATTTTAAGGCTCCTGGGCTTATAGCATCTTGCTTCTTCAATTAGGGTTGTAGCTTGGATAGTAATAATAATAGCAATATCCCATTGTCTCCAGTACTAAGAACCAGTTTCCATTTATATTTCCCAATCAGTCATCCCCTTTAAGGCTTCTGGGCTTATAGCATCTTGCTTCTCCAATTAGGGTTGTAGCTTGGATCATAATAATAATAACAATATCCCATTGTCTCCAGTACTAAGAACCCGTTTCCATTTATATTTCCCAATCAGTCTTCCCCTTTAAGGCTTCTGGGCTTATAGCATCTTGCTTCTCCAATTAGGGTTGTAGCTTGGATAGTAATAATAATAATAACAATATCCCATTGTCTCCAGTACTAAGAACCAGTTTCCATTTTTATTTCCCAATCAATCATCTCCTTTAAGGCTCCTGGGCTTATAGCATCTTGCTTCTCCAATTAGGGTTGTAGCTTGGATAGTAATAATAATAATAATAACAATATCCCATTGTCTCCAGTACTAAGAACCAGTTTCCATTTTTATTTCCCAATCAATCATCTCCTTTAAGGCTCCTGGGCTTATAGCATCTTGCTTCTCCAATTAGGGTTGTAGCTTGGATAGTAATAATAATAATAATAACAATATCCCATTGTCTCCAGTACTAAGAACCAGTTTCCATTTATATTTCCCAATCAGTCATCGATTTTAAGGCTCCTGGGCTTATAGCATCTTGCTTCTCCAATTAGGGTTGTAGCTTGGATCATAATAATAATAATAATAATATCCCATTGTCTCCAGTACTAAGAACCAGTTTCCATTTATATTTCCCAATCAGTCATCTCCTTTAAGGCTCCTGGGCTTATAGCATCTTGCTTCTCCAATTAGGGTTGTAGCTTGGATCATAATAATAATAATAATAATATCCCATTGTCTCCAGTACTAAGAACCCGTTTCCATTTATATTTCCCAATCAGTCCTCGCCTTTAAGGCTCCTGGGCTTATAGCATCTTGCTTCTCCAATTAGGGTTGTAGCTTGGATAGTAATAATAATAATAATAATAATATCACATTGTCTCCAGTACTAAGAACCAGTTTCCATTTATATTTCCCAATCAGTCAATGCCTTTAAGGCTTCTGGGCTTATAGCATCTTGCTTCTCCAATTAGGGTTGTAGCTTGGATAGTAATAATAATAATAACAATATCCCATTGTCTCCAATACTAAGAACCAGTTTCCATTTATATTTCCCAATCAGTCATCCCCTTTAAGGCTTCTGGGCTTATAGCATCTTGCTTCTCCAATTAGGGTTGTAGCTTGGATAGTAATAATAATAATAATAATAATATCCCATTGTCTCCAGTACTAAGAACCAGTTTCCATTTATATTTCCCAATCAGTCCTCGCCTTTAAGGCTCCTGGGCTTATAGCATCTTGCTTCTCCAATTAGGGTTGTAGCTTGGATAGTAATAATAATAATAATAATAATATCACATTGTCTCCAGTACTAAGAACCAGTTTCCATTTATATTTCCCAATCAGTCATCCCCTTTAAGGCTCCTGGGCTTATAGCATCTTGCCTCTCCAATTAGGGTTGTAGCTTGGATAGTAATAATAATAATAACAATATCCCATTGTCTCCAGTACTAAGAACCAGTTTCCATTTATATTTCCCAATCAGTCATCCCCTTTAAGGCTTCTGGGCTTATAGCATCTTGCTTCTCCAATTAGGGTTGTAGCTTGGATATTAATAATAATAATAATAATAATATCACATTGTCTCCAGTACTAAGAACCAGTTTCCATTTATATTTCCCAATCAGTCATCCCCTTTAAGGCTCCTGGGCTTATAGCATCTTGCCTCTCCAATTAGGGTTGTAGCTTGGATAGTAATAATAATAATAACAATATCCCATTGTCTCCAGTACTAAGAACCAGTTTCCATTTATATTTCCCAATCAGTCACCGCCTTTAAGGCTCCTGGGCTTATAGCATCTTGCTTCTCCAATTAGGGTTGTAGCTTGGATCATAATAATAATAATAATAATAATATCCCATTGTCTCCAGTACTAAGAACCCGTTTCCATTTATATTTCCCAATCAGTCATCCCCTTTAAGGCTCCTGGGCTTATAGCATCTTGCTTCTCCAATTAGGGTTGTAGCTTGGATAGTAATAATAATAATAATAATAATATCACATTGTCTCCAGTACTAAGAACCAGTTTCCATTTATATTTCCCAATCAGTCCTCGCCTTTAAGGCTCCTGGGCTTATAGCATCTTGCTTCTCCAATTAGGGTTGTAGCTTGGATCATAATAATAATAATAATAATATCCCATTGTCTCCAGTACTAAGAACCAGTTTCCATTTATATTTCCCAATCAGTCCTCGCCTTTAAGGCCCCTGGGCTTATAGCATCTTGCTTCTCCAATTAGGGTTGTAGCTTGGATCATAATAATAATAATAATATCCCATTGTCTCCAGTACTAAGAACCAGTTTCCATTTATATTTCCCAATCAGTCACCGCCTTTAAGGCTCCTGGGCTTATAGCATCTTGCTTCTCCAATTAGGGTTGTAGCTTGGATCATAATAATAATAATAATATCCCATTGTCTCCAGTACTAAGAACCCGTTTCCATTTATATTTCCCAATCAGTCATCCCCTTTAAGGCTCTTGGGCTTATAGCATCTTGCTTCTCCAATTAGGGTTGTAGCTTGGATCATAATAATAATAATAATATCCCATTGTCTCCAGTACTAAGAACCAGTTTCCATTTATATTTCCCAATCAGTCCTCGCCTTTAAGGCCCCTGGGCTTATAGCATCTTGCTTCTCCAATTAGGGTTGTAGCTTGGATCATAATAATAACAATAATATCCCATTGTCTCCAGTACTAAGAACCCGTTTCCATTTATATTTCCCAATCAGTCACCGCCTTTAAGGCTCCTGGGCTTATAGCATCTTGCTTCTCCAATTAGGGTTGTAGCTTGGATCATAATAATAATAATAATATCCCATTGTCTCCAGTACTAAGAACCCGTTTCCATTTATATTTCCCAATCAGTCATCCCCTTTAAGGCTCTTGGGCTTATAGCATCTTGCTTCTCCAATTAGGGTTGTAGCTTGGATCATAATAATAATAATAATATCCCATTGTCTCCAGTACTAAGAACCAGTTTCCATTTATATTTCCCAATCAGTCCTCGCCTTTAAGGCCCCTGGGCTTATAGCATCTTGCTTTTCCAATTAGGGTTGTAGCTTGGATAGTAATAATAATAATAATAATATCCCATTGTCTCCAGTACTAAGAACCAGTTTCCATTTATATTTCCCAATCAGTCATCCCCTTTAAGGCTCTTGGGCTTATAGCATCTTGCTTCTCCTATTAGGGTTGTAGCTTGGATAGTAATAATAATAATAACAATATCCCATTGTCTCCAGTACTAAGAACCCGTTTCCATTTATATTTCCCAATCAGTCATCCCCTTTAAGGCTCTTGGGCTTATAGCATCTTGCTTTTCCAATTAGGGTTGTAGCTTGGATAGTAATAATAATAATAATAATATCCCATTGTCTCCAGTACTAAGAACCAGTTTCCATTTATATTTCCCAATCAGTCATCCCCTTTAAGGCTCTTGGGCTTATAGCATCTTGCTTCTCCTATTAGGGTTGTAGCTTGGATAGTAATAATAATAATAACAATATCCCATTGTCTCCAGTACTAAGAACCCGTTTCCATTTATATTTCCCAATCAGTCATCCCCTTTAAGGCTCTTGGGCTTATAGCATCTTGCTTTTCCAATTAGGGTTGTAGCTTGGATAGTAATAATAATAATAACAATATCCCATTGTCTCCAGTACTAAGAACCCGTTTCCATTTATATTTCCCAATCAGTCATCCCCTTTAAGGCTCTTGGGCTTATAGCATCTTGCTTTTCCAATTAGGGTTGTAGCTTGGATAGTAATAATAATAATAACAATATCCCATTGTCTCCAGTACTAAGAACCAGTTTCCATTTATATTTCCCAATCAGTCATCCCCTTTAAGGCTTCTGGGCTTATAGCATCTTGCTTCTCCAATTAGGGTTGTAGCTTGGATCATAATAATAATAATAATATCCCATTGTCTCCAGTACTAAGAACCAGTTTCCATTTATATTTCCCAATCAGTCCTCGCCTTTAAGGCCCCTGGGCTTATAGCATCTTGCTTCTCCAATTAGGGTTGTAGCTTGGATAGTAATAATAATAATAATAATATCCCATTGTCTCCAGTACTAAGAACCAGTTTCCATTTATATTTCCCAATCAGTCATCCCCTTTAAGGCTCTTGGGCTTATAGCATCTTGCTTCTCCTATTAGGGTTGTAGCTTGGATAGTAATAATAATAATAACAATATCCCATTGTCTCCAGTACTAAGAACCCGTTTCCATTTATATTTCCCAATCAGTCATCCCCTTTAAGGCTCTTGGGCTTATAGCATCTTGCTTCTCCAATTAGGGTTGTAGCTTGGATAGTAATAATAATAATAATAACAATATCCCATTGTCTCCAGTACTAAGAACCAGTTTCCATTTATATTTCCCAATCAGTCCTCGCCTTTAAGGCCCCTGGGCTTATAGCATCTTGCTTCTCCAATTAGGGTTGTAGCTTGGATCATAATAATAATAATAATATCCCATTGTCTCCAGTACTAAGAACCAGTTTCCATTTATATTTCCCAATCAGTCACCGCCTTTAAGGCTCCTGGGCTTATAGCATCTTGCTTCTCCAATTAGGGTTGTAGCTTGGATCATAATAATAATAATAATATCCCATTGTCTCCAGTACTAACAACCAGTTTCCATTTATATTTCCCAATCAGTCATCGTCTTTAAAGCTCTTGGGCTTATAGCATCTTGCTTCTCCTATTAGGGTTGTAGCTTGGATAGTAATAATAATAATAATAATATCCCATTGTCTCCAGTACTAAGAACCAGTTTCCATTTATATTTCCCAATCAGTCATCGCCTTTAAGTCTCCTGGGCTTATAGCATCTTGCTTCTCCAATTAGGGTTGTAGCTTGGATCATAATAATAATAATAATAATAATATCCCATTGTCTCCAGTACTAAGAACCAGTTTCCATTTATAAAATCCCATTGTCTCCAGTACTAAGAACCAGTTTCCATTTATAAAATCCCATTGTCTCCAGTACTAAGAACCAGTTTCCATTTATAAAATCACATTGTCTCCAGTACTAAGAACCAGTTTCCAATTATAAAATCCCATTGTCTCCAGTACTGAGAACCAGTTTCCATTTATAAAATCCCATTGTCTCCAGTACTAAGAACCAGTTTCCATTTATAAAATCCCATTGTCTCCAGTACTAAGAACCAGTTTCCATTTATAAAATCCCATTGTCTCCAGTACTAAGAACCAGTTTCCATTTATAAAATCCCATTGTCTCCAGTACTAAGAACCAGTTTCCATTTATAATATCCCATTGTCTCCAGTACTGAGAACCAGTTTCCAATTATAAAATCCCATCGTCTCCAGTACTAAGAACCAGTTTCCATTTATATTTCCCATTGTCTCCAGTACTGAGAACCAGTTTCCTTTTATAAAATCCCATTGTCTCCAGTACTAAGCACCAGTTTCCATTTATAAAATCCCATTGTCTCCAGTACTAAGAACCAGTTTCCATTTATATTTCCCAATCAGTCATCACCTTTAACTTGACCCCCTCTATTCGGACGTGTCCCTGGGCGGTCCAGAGGCGAATGTACAAATAAGAATGGGGAAAAAATACATTACAGGCGAATTACAATAGAGATCTGGGGTTTTTATTCGATTTTGACCTTTAGGGCTTGTTTCCATAAGGGTGATATTATTCTTTATTTTTTTTTTTTTTGACCTTTAGGTCATATTTCCATAAGGGTTATATTATTCTGTTATATATATATATATATATATATATATATATATATATATATATATATATATATATATATATATATATATTGACCTTTAGGTCATATTTCCATTAGGGCGATATTATTCTTCAATATATATTTATATATATATATATATAGTATATATATATATATATATATATATATATATATATATATATATATATATATATATATATATATATTGACCTTTAGGTCATATATCCATAACGGCGATACTATTCTTTAATATATGTTATTTTTAATTTTTACCTTTGGGTCCTACCTCTAAGTTCGATTTTATTCTTTAATATTTATTTTTTTTTCTACTTTGACCTTCAGGTCATATTTACATAAGGTCGATATTATTCTGTTATATTTCTATTTTATTTTCATTCTATTTTGACCTTTTGGTTATATTTCCATAAAGTCGATATTATTCTTTTATACTTCTGTTTTATTTTTATTCTATTTTGACCTTTGGATCATATTTTCATAGGGCCAATATTTAGCTCCGCCAACGATGTTGGAAGGAGGTTATGTTTTACCCCCTGGTTTGTGCGAGTGTGTGTGTATGTGTTTGTTTGGTAACAGTTTTCTGGACACAATTTTAATCCTATCGTAATGAAACTTGCAGAGATGAACTGTTATGTAAAAAGCTGGAAGTGATTAAATTTTGGAAGATGAAGGTCAAAGGTCAAGGTCACGGTCAAGAAATAAGCCGTCGCGGAGGTCTGCGCTCGAATGAGTGCCCCTCTAGTATTATTTTTTTTTTCTTTTTTTTTTGAACACTGGGTCTTATTTATATAAACTATTAGAGATTACTCGAGTGTCGTATGTGGATGAGATCATGCTGAGGGGTAGATGGAGATGGTTTGGACATGCTGTTCGCACCTCGCAAACTTTCAGCTGGGCTTTACAAGGCACTGGAAGAGTAGGAATACCCAGGCCTACATGGCTCAGGATTAGGAAGCGTGAAGGAGGAAGTATTGATTTAAAAGCTCAAGATAGAGACGACTGGCGAAATCTAACCGAGGCCC
>NC_090736.1:134865633-134870633 GCF_036898095.1 Palaemon carinicauda | reverse complement strand
GGGGGAGAGGAAATAGTCATGCCCTGGTGAGAGGGGTACCCCGAGAGGTACACTTGGATATCACAATCTCTCAAAAAATTGCCCAAACTGCCATGTTGTAGTTAAGAAAGGGGGAGGGTGGTGGGAAGAGTTAAATGTGTGTGTGCATATCAATCTAAATATCTAGCCTTCATTTTTGACGGGTCGTGTACACAAATAAAGAACTAGAGGGGCACTCAGTAGAGCGCAGACCTCCGCCGCGCCAGCTTATTTCTCGACCTTCTACTCGACCTTGACCTTGACTTTTGACCATGTATTAAATAACGTGGATTTTCATACACTCAAATATGAACCAAGTTTGAAGTCTCTGTGACACCGATGTCAAACCTTATGGCTAATTACGAGAATTGGACATTTTGCTTGACCGTGACCTTGACCTTTGGCCCTAACATGTATTAGTTGGCGTGGATTTTCATACACTCAAATATGAACCAAGTTTGAAGTCTCTGTGACAACGATGTCAAACCTTATGGCTAATTACGAGAATTGGACATTTTGCTTGACCATGACCTTGACCTTTGGCCCTAACATGTATTAGTTGGCGTGGATTTTCATACACTCAAATATGAACCAAGTTTGAAGTCTCTGTGACAACGATGTCCAAACTTATGGCTGATTACGTGAATTGGATATTTTCCTTGACCTTTGACCTTGACCTTCCAAAATTAAAACATTTCCAGTTTTTACATATTTAATCCCTGCAAGTTTCATTACTCAAGGATTAAAATTGTGGTCAGGAAGTTGTTCACAAACAAACACACAAACAGGGGGTAAAACATAACCTCCTTCCAACTTTGTTGGCGGAGGTAAAAATAATTCTCTTTAAGAACACACTTGTAAACAAATCATACGTAAACACAAAGAATAAATAGAAAAATATAATTAAAATTCTCTTTAAGAACAGATTTGTAAACAAAGTAAAAGTAAACACAAAGAATAAATAGAAAAACCTAATGTAAATAATTCTCTTAAAGAATAGATTTGTAAACAAAGTAAAAGTAAACACAAAGAATAAATAGAAAAATATAATTAAAATAATTCTCTTTAAGAATAGATTTGTAAACAAAGTATAAGTAAACACAAAGAATAAATAGAAAAATATAATTAAAATAATTCTCTTTAAGAACAGATTTGTAAACAAAGTATAAGTAAACTTAAAGGATAAATAGAAAAACATAATAAAAATAATTCTCTTTAAGAACAGATTTGTAAACAAAGTATAAGTAAAAAAAAAGAATAAATATAAAAATATAATTAAAATAATTCTCTTTAAGAACAGATTTGTAAACAAAGCACAAGTAAATGCAAAGAATAAATAGAAAAACATAATCAAAATAATTCTCTTTAAGAACACATTTGTAAACAAAGTATAAGTAAACAGAAAGAATAAATAGAAAAATATAATTAAAATAGTTCTCTTTAAGAACAGATTTGTAAACAAAGTATAAGTAAACACAAAGAATAAAGAGAAAAATATAATCAAAATAATTATCTTTAAGATTAGATTTGTAAACAAAGTATAACTAAATTTAAAGAATAAATAGAAAATATAATTAAATTTAAAGAATAAATAGAAAAATATAATTAAAATAATTCTCTTTAAGAACAGATTTGTAAACAAAGTATAAGTAAACACAAAGAATAAATAGAAAAATATAATTGAAATAATTCTCTTTAAGAACAGATTTGTAAACAAAGTATAAGTAAACACAAAGAATAAATAGAAAAATATAATCAAAATAATTCTCTTTAAGAACAGATTTGTAAACAAAGTATAAGTAAACACAAAGAATAAATAGAAAAATATAATTAAAACAATTCTCTTTAAGAACATATTTGTAAATAAAGTATAAGTAAACAGAAAGAATAGAAAAATATAATTAAAATAATTGTCTTTAAGAACAGATTTGTAAACAAAGTATAAGTAAACACAAAGAATAAATAGATAAACATAATAAAAATAATTCTCTTTAAGAACAGATTTGTAAACAAAGTATAAGTAAACTTAAAGAATAAATAGAAAAACATAATTAAAATAATTCTCTTTAAGAACAGATTTGTAAACAAAGTATAAGTAAACACAATGAATAAATGGAAAAATATAATTAAAACAATTCTCTTTAAGAACAGATTTGTAAACAAAGTATAAGTAAACACAAAGAATAAACATAAAATATAATTAAAATAATTCTCTTTAAGAACAGATTTGTAAACAAAGCATAAGTAAACTTAAAGAATAAATAGAAAAATATAATCAAAATAATTCTCTTTAAGAACAGATTTGTAAACAAAGTATAAGTAAACACAAAAAATAAATATAAAAACATAATTAAAATAATTCTCTTTAAGAACAGATTTGTAAACAAAGTATAAGTAAACAGAAAGAATAAATAGAAAAATATAATTAAAATAATTCTCTTTAAGAACAGATTCGTAAACAAAGCATAAGTAAACTTAAAGAATAAATAGAAAAATATAATTAAAATAATTCTTTTTAAGAACAGATTTGTAAACAAAGTATAAGTAAACACAAAGAATAAATAGAAAAATATAATCAAAATAATTCTCTTTAAGAACACATTTGTAAACAAAGTATAAGTAAACACAAAGAATAAATAGAAAAATATAATAATAATAATAATTCTCTTTAAGAACAGATTTTTAAACAAAGTATAAGTAAACACAAAGAATAAATAGAAAAATATAATTAAAATAGTTCTCTTTAAGAACAAATTTGTAAATAAAGTATAAGTAAACACAAAGAATAAATAGAAAAATATAATTAAAATAATTCTCTTTAAGAACAGATTTTTAAACAAAGTATAAGTAAACACAAAGAATAAATAGGAAAACATAATTAAAATAAATCTCTTTATGAACACATTTGTAAACAAGGTATAAGTAAACACAAAGAATAAATAGAAAAATAGAATTAAAATAATTCTCTTTAAGAACAGATTTGTAAATAAAGTATAAGTAAACACAAAGAATAAATATAAAAACATAATTAAAATAATTCTCTTTAAGAACAGATTTGTAAATAAAACCTAGAGACTATAGCGAAGAATTTTACTTTTCGTACACAGCTGATAAGAAATTATGCGAGACTTTAAATTCGCGTAAAGGAAAGTCTTAAGCGGAAAATCTAGAGGATTTTAAATTCGCGCCCCCCCGGCCCAACCCATTAACTTTTCGTAAAAATTATAATTGAGTTTTGATGACATAGCATGTACGTGATATTTTTCTTTTCGTTATCAATACAAAAAATGTAAGATGGTTAATTTTGGCCAAAAATATAAATCAGGTTTTTTTTTTTTTTTTTTTGCAAAAATACATTTTCGCAAACATTATGAAATATGAAATGATCCTCAAATTATCATTATTGATATTAAAAAGGCAAAATGAATAATCTTAATAAACTATAAAATATAAATTACATAATTTTGAACAAATATAAAAAAAAAATCCTATCTTCAGAAACATTACTTTTGCAAACATTATGGAATATGAAATAATACTCAAATTATCAATATTGATATAAAAAAGGCAAAATGATTAATTTTCACAAACACTATTAACTATAACCGACAGATAATTTTGAAAAAGATATTAAAAATATCATAATTGCATAAACCTTTCTTTTGCAAGCAATAACAATGCAATTAATTCTCAAAACCAAATACGATATACTAAATAACTTTTAATTAATTTTCTCCTATTATTATTATTATTATTATTATTATTATTATTATTATTATTATTATTATTATTATTATTATTATTATAATAATAATAATAATAATTATTATTATTATTATTATTATCACTCGCTAAGCTAGAACCCTAGTTAGAAAAGCAAAATGCTATAAGCCCAAGGGCTCCAACAGGGAAAATAGCCCAGTGAGGAAAGGAGATATGGAAATAAACAAACTATGAGAGAGGTAATTAACAATTCATATCTATGAAAGCGCACCTGATTTTTGTAAAAAAAAAAAAAAAAAAAAAAAAAAAACCCAACAACAACAACAACAACAACAACACTGCAAGACATATGACCCAGACATGTTAATTAATGTCTGCTTTGGCCAGTTTTACATCACCACGCTGGCCAACTGCGGATTGGCGATGGTGGGAGATTTTCGTCTGATCACTCACAGCAAACCATTCTATAGTCAATTCTATTTTAATGAGGCGCATTTGCACCGACTCGCAGCGGTGCCATTTTAGCTCGGAAAAAGTTTCCTGCTATCTGATTGGTTAGAATGATCTTGTCCAACCAATCAGCGATCAGGAAACTTTTCCGAGCTAAAAGGGCACCCCTGCGAGTCGTTGCAAATCAGCCTCACTAAAAAGAATTGACTATAGTATGGGTGGCCCTGACTATAGTCAATTCTTTTTAGTGAGGCAGATTTGCACCGACTCGCAGCGGTGCCATTTTAGCTCGGAAAAGTTTCCTGCTATCTGATTGGTTAGAATGATCTCGTCCAACCAATCAGCTATCAGGAAACTTTTCCGAGCTAAAAGGGCACCAATGCGAGTCGGTGCAAATCTGCCTCACTAAAAAGAATTGACTATACTATGGGTGGCCCTGACTATAGTCAATTCTTTTTAGCGAGGCGCATTTGCACCGACTCGCGGCGGTGCCATTTTAGCTCGAGAAAAGTTTCCGGCAATCTGATTGGTTAGAATTATCTTGTCCAACCAATCAGCGATCAGGAAACTTTTCCGAGCTAAAAGGGCACCCCTGTGAGTCGGTTCAAATCTGCCTCACTAAGAAGAATTGACTATAGTATGGGTGGCCCTGACTATAGTCAATTCTTTTTAGCGAGGCAGATTTGCACCGACTCGCAGCGGTGCCATTTTAGCTCGGAAACAGTTTCTTGCTATCTGATTGGTTAGAATTATCTTGTCCAACCAATCAGCGATCAGGAAACTTTTCCGAGCTAAAAGGGTACCCCTGC
>NC_090736.1:134840662-134845662 GCF_036898095.1 Palaemon carinicauda | reverse complement strand
CTTTAAAGAGGAAAAGACACTCAATTATTCAAGGAGCGTGTAAGCTGTGTGAATAATTATCTGATGGGGTTTTTTTTAGGTCTTGAGAAGGTTGTAATGAAAGACTTGAAGACGTGATATGCTTGTAGTTACGTATGCGGTTGATAGTACACAGGTGTGTGTATGTGTGTGTGTGTGTGTATATATATATATATATATATAATCGACATCATCAGCCGTTACTATTCCACTGCAGAACAAAGGCCTCACATATGTTCTTCCACTAGCGTCTGTTTGTGGTCTTTCTATATATATATATATATATATATGTGTGTGTGTGTATATATATATATATATATATATACATATGTATATATATATATATATATATATATATTTATTTATTTATATACTGTATATTATTTGCTAAGCTACAACCCTAATTGAAAAATCACGATGCTATAAGCCTTATTAGGGCTCTAAAAGGGAAAAATAGCCCAGTAAGAAAAGAAAGAAAAGGAAACAGATAGAATAGTATGCCAGAGTGTACCCTCAAGCAAGAGAACTCTAACCCAAATCAGTGGAAGACAATATAAGAATAATGTCGATAATAACAACATAAGAATCACAACACTAATATAAATAACTATAAGAATAAAAACATAAAAAAGGAATAAAAACAATAATAACAAAGACAAAAACAATAATAACAAAGACAATGGAAAACGACATATAAAATATAATAACATTCATAAGAACCACAACAATAAAATAAATAACTATAAGATAAAAACACAATAAGGAAGAAAAAACAACAATAACAACAAAGACAATGAAAAACAACACCGAAAATAAAGACAATGTAAAAAGAAAAAACATTGCAGGAAATGAAGCCAACAATATAAATATAAAAACAAAAAAGGGAAGAAAAACAAACAATAACAACAAAGACAATGAAAACAACACCAAAAATAAAGACAACGTAAAAAAAAAACATTGCATGAAATGAAGCCAACAACATCAATATAACACAAAAAAGGGAAGAAAAACAACAGAGACAATGAAAACCACCGAAAATAAAGACAATGAAAAAAAAAACATTGCATGAAATGAAGCCAACAACATCAATATAAACACAAAAAAGGGAAGAAAAACAACAGAGACAATGAAAACCACCGAAAATAAAGACAATGAAAAAAAAAACATTGCATGAAATGAAGCCAACAATATAAATATAAAACAAAAAAGGGAAGAAAAACAACAATAACAACAAAGACAATGAAAACAACACCAAAAATAAAGACAACGTAAAAAAAAACATTGCATGAAATGAAGCAACAACATCAATATAAACACAAAAAAGGGAAGAAAAACAACAGAGACAATGAAAACCACCGAAAATAAAGACAATGAAAAAAAAAACATTGCATGAAATGAAGCCAACAATATAAATATAAACACAAAAAAGGGAAGAAAAACAACAATAACAACAAAGACAATGAAAACAACACCGAAAATAAAGACAATGAAAAAAAATTGCATGAAATGAAGCCAACAATAAAAATATAAACACAAAAAAGGAAAGAAAAACAACAATAACAAGAAAGACAATGAAAAACAACACCGAAAATAAAGACAATGAAAAAAAAATTATTGCATGAAATGAAGCCAACAATATAAATATAAACACAAAAAAGGGAAGAAAAACAACAAAGACAATGAAAACAACACCAAAAACAAAGAATGTATAAAAGAAAAAAAATGCATGAAATGAAGCCGAGTGAAAACACTTCACGAAATATGTTAATTTTCATGAATGTTGCACTCGGTCCCAAACTAATATTTCAGGGCTGGCGAAATATTTCCATTCAAACGTGTTTTGCAATTTTGCAATCACGGCTAGCTTCTGCAGGAAGGAATTTAGAGCTTTCTTAACAAGGTAGTGTCAATCGGCCATGTTTATATTTCGCATTGAGGTTCAATTCATTTTTAAGGGAATTAGAAAAGTAAATATACATATTCATATATGCATACATAAGCACTGTATAATATATATATATATATGTGTGTGTGTGTGTGTGTGTATGTATGTATGTATGTATGTATGTAAATGTGTATATATATTAAATATATGTGTATATATATGTTTATGTATGTATGTATGTATATTAAATATACATGTATATATATGTATATATATATATATATATATATATATATATGTACAACTATATATTGGATAAAACTTCAAACAACTATTACCTCGTATAACTTGATATATTACATAAAATTTCAAAACAACTCTTACCTAAAAATACAAAAAAAAAAAAAAAAAAAAAAAAAATTTATCCTATTCAAATAAGCATTTTCCTATTAAAAAAAAGCCATAGAAAACTGCACTTAACAAAAAACCTCCCTAAAAAAAAAAAAAAAAAAAACTTGAAGACCATTTCTCTTTCCATTGATCTAATATTACTTTGTGAATTTTCGCAACGCCCCCTCTCCCTAACCCCAGGGGCAAACCGCCCCCTATTGCAATTACCTCATTGCCTTAGGCTCTCATGGGACTTTCTTCCCTCTTTGGTTGCATGCTTGATTGCAAGCAATTGCAAGCGGCTATAACTTCTTAATGTGTATCCTTTATGTCCTTTGCGGTGCCACTAAGGACGTACTCAAAGGTGGAAGGAATTAATTTGGGGGGGGGGGGGTTAAAAACAGGGTTCCCATTTCAAGGATTTTCCTCAAAGTTTTTTTTTTATGATTTTTTCAATTTTTTTTAATTATAATTTGTATGGGACGTTTTTTTAGTATGATGATTTTGACAGTTTTTAAGAGGTATGTGATACTGTTTGGATGATGATGATGATGATGATGATGGTAATAATAATAATAATAATAATAATAATAATAATAATAATAATAATAATAATAATTATTATTATTATTATTATTATCCATCCATATACCAAGGCACTTCCCCCAATTTTGGGGGGTAGCCGACATCAACAAGAAACAAAACAAAAAGGGGACCTCTACTCTCTACATTCCTCCCAGCCTAACCAGGGACTCAGCCGAGTTCAGCTGGTACTGCTAGGGTGCCACAGCCCAACCTCCCACATTTTCCACCACAGATGAAGCTTCATAATGCTGAGTCCCCTACTGCTGCTACCTCCGCGGTCATCTAAGGCATTGGAGGAAGCAGCAGGGCCTACCGGAACTGCGTCACAATCGCTCGCTATTCATTCCTATTTCTAGCACGCTCTCTTGCCTCTCTCACATCTATGCTCCTATCACCCAGAGCTTTCTTCACACCATCCATCCACCCAAACCTTGGTCTTCCTCTTGTACTTCTCCCATCAACTCTTGCATTCATCACCTTCTTTAGCAGACAGCCAACAACAACAACACCAACAACAACAATAATAATAACAATATTAATAAAACTAATAATAATAATAATAATAATAATAATTATAATAATAATAATAATAACAACAACACCAACAATAATTATAACAATAATAATAAATAATAATATTAATGATAATAATAATAATAATAATAATAATAATAATAATAATGATGATGATGATGATGATGATAAAATGATATTTACCAATTATTTCAAGGCAATAACGATAATGATGATGCTTATAAATACTAAAATTACTTTTTAGAGTCGTAAAAATAACATTACAAAAGCAACAACAAAAATAATAATAATAATAATAATAAAAGTTATTATTATTAAGCCAGCTTCATTACTATCACCATCATAAATAACTGTAGTAAAAGCTATTATAGAGAGAGAGAGAGAGAGAGAGAGAGAGAGAGAGAGAGAGAGAGAGAGATGGTATCATTAGCTACATTATTATCACCATTATTGAATCGCAATAAAAGTTACTAGAGAGAGAGAGAGAGAGAGAAGAGAGAGAGAGAGAGAGAAATCATTATCAACATTACTATCACCATCATTGAATGATAGCAATAACAGCTACTAGAGAGAGAGAGAGAGAGAGAGAGAGAGAGAGAGAGAGAGAGAGAATGGTATCATTATCAACATTATCACCATTATTGAATACCAACAATGAAAGCAACTGTAAAGAGAGAGAGAGAGAGAGAGAGAGAGAGAGAGAGAGGCTTTACAATACGTAGATGACAACTTTACCATGAGAGAGAGAGAGAGAGAGAGAGAGAGAGAGAGAGAGGCTTTACAATACGTAGATGACAGCTTTACCTCATCATGAGAGAGAGAGAGAGAGAGAGAGAGAGAGAGAGAGAGATGGTATCATTATCAACATTTTTATCACCATCACTGAATAACAGCAATAAAAGCTACTAGAGAGAGAGAGAGAGAGAGAGAGAGAGAGAGAGAGAGAGAGATGGTATTATCAACATTATCACCCTTATTGAATCCCAGCCATAAAAATTACGAGAGAGAGAGAGAGAGGAGAGAGAGAGAGAGAGAGAGAATCATTATCAACATTACTATCACCATTATTGAATACCAGCAATAAAAGTTACTATAGAGAGAGAGAGAGAGAGAGAGAGAGAGGGAGAGAATCATTATCAACATTACTATCACCATTAATGAATACCAGCAATAAAAGCTACCATATACATATATATGTATATATATATATATATATATATATAGAGAGAGAGGAGAGAGAGAGAGAGAGAGAGAGAGAGAGAAAATCATTTTCAACATTATTATCACCATTATTGAATACCAGCAATAAAAGTTACTAGAGAGAGAGAGAGAGAGAGAGAGAGAGAGAGAGAGAGAGAGAATCATTATCAACATTATCACCACCATCATTGAATACCAATAATAAAAGCTACGAGAGAGAGAGAGAGAGAGAGAGAGAGAGAGAGAGAGAGAGACTTAATACTCCAAACCAACTGACATACTGCCACTAGAAGCGAGTACCACCAACAGCAATTGGTAGAGTCTACAGTTGTCAGTGCCATGAACAATGCGTGAGTTCATGAACTTACATTTCCAGTTCCATTTCTCC
>NC_090736.1:134830662-134833162 GCF_036898095.1 Palaemon carinicauda | reverse complement strand
GAGGAGAATGTGTAAAGAATAGGTCAGAATATTCGGTGTATGTGTAAGCAAAGGAAAAAATGAACCGTAACCGGAGAGAAGGATCTAATGTAATACTGTCTGGCCAGTCAAAAGATGCCACTACCCTCTAGTGGTAGTATCTCATCGGGTGGCTGGTGCCCTGGCCAACCTACTACGTACTAGAGAACAATGGTTTGATTTTGGAGTGCCCTTCTCCTAAAAGAGCTGCTTATCATAGCTAAAGAGTCTCTTCTACCCTTACCAAGAGGAAAGTAGCCACTGAACAATTACAGTGCAGTAAGTAACCCCCCTTGAGAGAAGAAGAATTATTTGGTAATCTTAGTGTTGTCAGGTGTAGGCAAAGGGGAAGTGAACCGTAACCAGAGAGAAGGATCCAATATTTTAGAAAAGCCGTAGCAAGCATCAAACCATGAGATGTAACAGCGACCATGGCACAGAGGCCATGGCACTACCCAAGAATAGAGAACAATAGTTTGATTTTGGAGTGTGGTTCTCCTAGAAGAGCTGCTTACCATAGCTAAAGAGTCTCTTCTACCCTTACCAAGAGGAAAAAGTAGCAACTGAACAATTACAGTGCAGTAGTTAACCCCTTGAGAGAAGAAGAATTATTTGGTAATCTCAGTGTTGTCAGGTGTAGGCAAGAGGGAAGTGAACCGTAACCAGAGAGAATGATCCAATTTTTAGAACAGCCGTAACAAGCATCAAACTGTGACATGTAGCAGTGACACGTAACAGTGACATGTATGTATCTGAAGGAAATGTTACGTCACATATAAGTAACATGAATCTCGAAGGCTTCGATCGTTATGTAATGCATAACATGATATTCATATATCAAACTTCGTTCTTCAATTTCATTACGTCATAATAAATGTTATTTTTTTGATTTTCGAACAATTATGTAATATCTTTATTTTTGCTAATTACAGTTAGGTATATTTATCTGTGACGTCAGTGCTATAATCAAAATAAATAAACCAATTAACCTAAGTGAATAAAAATATCATATATAATTAACTATAAATAATAAATTAAAAAGACATCATCAGTACTTGATTATAAATAATGAATAAATACATAAAACATCATGAATACCTAATTATAAATAAGTAAAACAACATCATGAATAATTTATAAATAATGAATAAATAGAAAAACATCATAAATGCTTAATTATAAATAATGAATAAATAAAAATATCATGAATACTTAATTATAAATAATGAATAAATACATAAAATATCATGAATACTTAATTATGAATTATAAATAAATAAAAAAACATCATGAATTCTTTATAAATAATGAATAAATAAATAAAAAACATCATGAATATGTGATTATGAATAAAGAATAAATAAAAAACATCATGAATACTTGAATATAAAATTGTGAATAATTAAATATATATACCTCATTATAAAGTGTATTACGACTTAGTCATAAAAAAATTACGAATCAACACCTTTTCAAATCAAAGTAAAACGTAACACGAAAAAAAAAAAAAAAAAAAAATGTTTCTTGCAATTGTAAAATTATTAATATCAAAATCAATTACAAATAAGTTTGAAGTAAAGTGCAGTAAGACTTATTATTATTATTATTATTATTATTATTATTATTATTATTATTATTATTATTATTACTTGCTAAAGCTACAACTCTACTTGGAAAAGCCGGATGCTATAAGCCCAGAGGCTCCAACAGGGAAAAATAGCTCAGTGAGGAAAGGGAAAAAAAAAGGAAAAATAAAATATTTTAAGAAGAGCAACAATATTAAAATAAATATCACTTTATAAACTATAAAAACTTTAACAAAACAAGAGGAAGAGAAATAAGAAATAAGATAGAACAGTGTGCCCGAGTGTACCCTCAAGCAAGAGAACTCTAATCCAAGATAGTGGAAAACCATGGTACAGAGGCTATGGCACTACCCAAGACTAGAGAAGAATGGTTTGATTTTGGAGTGTCCCTTCTCCTAGAGGGGCTGCTAACCATAGCTAAAGAGTCTCTTCTACCCTTAGTAATAAAAATGAATCAATATCTTTTTGAATTAAAGTTACATATGAAAAAAATATATATAAACTACAACACCAATAAAAATTTTGATTCAAGTAAAGGCCAGAAAAATTGTAATAAATAAAAATCAATCAACATTTTTTTTCAAATTAAAGTAAAAGATCAAATAAAACTAACAAAAAAGTATCTGAAATTTCTATTGTAACATTATAAACATAAAGACTAATTAAAATTTTCATTCAAGTAAAGCCCAGAAAATTGTAATAAACAAAAATTAATCAACATCTTTTCAAATTAAAGTAAGATGAAATAAAAATAATAAAAAGTTCCCAAGCTATTGTAACGTTATAAACAGCAAGCTAACAAAAATTTTCAGTCAAAGTAAATCAAAGTAAGGCTTGTCATAAACTCAAAACTTCTTAAGAATCAAAGTAACTCACTACAGAGGCTTCTGTAACAT
>NC_090736.1:134823162-134825662 GCF_036898095.1 Palaemon carinicauda | reverse complement strand
TTCTAAACCCAGGTTCAACTGGGGAAAACCTCATCAGCTAAACTATGGAGTTGAAGTTTAAAGGTCGCTCATGAATGGCAAAAGAAAGGGACAAGGCAATGTCCTAGAGGCTGACCATATATGCATAGGATTAGCAACCACGCCTCTTCTCCACCCAAGCTAGGACCAGGGAGGGCCAGGCAATGGCTGCTGATGATTCAGCAGGTAGCCCAATACTGTGCTTTATATAACTTGAACAGTCTTCAAATTCCTTCAAAACAGCATAGGTCAATATTATCAGAACGAATTTCATAAATTTAATGAATTAAATTATCCAATATTGTACTTCATATAACTTGAAGTCTTTAAGTTCTTTCAGAATAAAATAGTCCAACATTATCAGACCCAATTTCATAAATATGATGAATTAAATCATCCAAAACTGTTCTTCACATAACTAGAACAGTCTTCAAATCCCTTCAGAATAAAACAGTCCAACATTATCAGACCCAATACCCTAAATATGATTAATTATCTTATCCAATTCTCTACTTCACATAACTAGAACAGTCTTCAAATCCCTTCAGAATAAAAACAGTCCAACATTATCAGACCCAATACCATAAACATGATGAATTAACTTATCAAAACTGTTCTTCACATAACTAGAACAGTCTTCAAATCTCTTCAGAATAAAACAGTCCAACATTATCAGACCCAATACCATAAACATGATGAATTAACTTATCCAATACTCTTCAAAATCCTTGTCAACAACACCGACCAACATAACCCGAAGTCTCCAAAAAAGGAGGGACCCACTGCATGAACGCAATCGATGAATTTATCCAGAAGACAATGGTGACGAGACCGTGGGTAAACTAGCGAAGACAAAGGAGACCTCAAGTCCCATAAACTTTGGAGACAACCAAGCGCGAAATGCCTCAACTTTGCGAGGAAGAAGAACGATAACAGAGACATTCAGGTGAGAAGTTACCTTCAACGGGGCCATCAAATAACAGGACGGGACATCTTACAATATGGTCCTCAGTGAATTCGCAATTTCCGGGAAGATGGGAAGTAATAGATATGGGTATGTGTATACGAGAGCGTGCGTATATACACACCGTATATATAACAAAACCAAATTGCTGGACAATGGCCTCATATGAAGGTTTGGCTTAAATGGGATGTCACTGTCATCTCAGTTTCTTGGGCCCAGGTTCAATTCCCCGGCCAGCCAGAAGATATTATCTTTGAGATATTCGGAGGTTTATAATATATTGCTGATTTGAAATATATATATATATATATATATATATATATATATATATATATATATATATATATATATGCGTGTAAATATCTATATTTATATATATACATATATATATTTATATATATACATATATATATCTATATATATATATATATATATATATATATATATATATATATATATATATATGTATATATATAAATATATATATGTATATATATAAATATATATATATATATATATATATATGAATATATACATATAAATATAAATATAATTTATATATATAAATATATATGTATATATATATAAATATATATATAATATATATATATATATATATATATATATGTATATATATAACTAACTATATATATATATATATACATATATATAAATATATATATATATATATATATATATATATATATAAATATGAATACACATATATACATATATAAATATATATATATATATATATATATATATATATATATATAAATATATATATATATATATATATATATATGAATACACACACACACATATATATATACATATATATATTATATATATATATATATATATACATATATATATATATATATATATGTATATATATATATATATATATATATATATATATATATACATATATCAAACAAAAATCTACTTCCCATAACCCAAGGGCCTCAAGAAACCAACAAAACAGTCACTACCACCCATCGTCACTCAAATTGATGAATCAACCGCTCCACACAACTTCAGAAAGGGCTAATCAGCAACACGTTGAACCCCTCCAAAGACACTGCAGCGTTATTATTATTTATTATTATTATTATTATTATTATTATTATTATTATTATTATTATTATTATTAGTTCTACCCTCCCCTGACTGACAAAACTTGAGTTAGCAAGATGAAAAATAAATCCAGCAGTATCTATAACAATGGAGAGAGAGAGAGAGAGAGAGAGAGAGAGAGAGAGAGAGAGAGAGAGAGAGAGAGAGATTCTTTGGACTGTATTCACAACTGAGTTGCTTTATACTGTATCAATATATCTCTGCCACTCTGGTTTTTAAGTCATTCATGGAGAGAGAGAGAGAGAGAGAGAGAGAGAGAGAGAGAGAGAGAGATTCTTTGGACTGTATTCACAACTGAGATGCTTTATACTGTATATATATATATATATATATATATATATATATATCTGCCCACTCTGGTTTTTTAAGTCATTCATG
>NC_090736.1:134803896-134816396 GCF_036898095.1 Palaemon carinicauda | reverse complement strand
AACAATGACGAATAAAAACCTGATATTACAAAATATGTCTGTGAACATATATTTACCCAGACATAATACACTGAACAATGACAAATAAAATCCTGATATTACAAAATCTATGAACATAAACTTACTCAGATATACTCTCAGTTAAGGGTGGTAGGTTAGCCAGGGTACCAGCCAACTGTTGAGGTACTACCGCTATAGTTATTGGGTTCTTTAATTGGCCAAACTGTACTACGTTGCATCCCTTTGTCTGGTTACGGCTCATATTTACCTTACCTACACAAACAACTAATAGGCTGGCATATTCTTTCCACATTCTCTTCCGCCCTCATACATCTGACAACACTGAGATTACAGCTCTTCTTCACTCAAGGGGTTAACTACTACACTGTAATTGGTAGAAGAGACTCGTTAGCAATGGTAAGTAGATCTTCTAGGGAAAGGCCACTCCAAAATCAAACCATTGTTCTCTATACTTGGGTTGTGACATAGCCTCTGTACCATGGTCTTCCACTGTCTTGGGTTAGAGATCTCTTGCTTGAGGGTACACTCAAGCACAATATTCTATCTTTTTTTTATTTCCTTTCCTCCTCGGGATATTTTTCTCTGTTGGAGCCCTTGGGCTTATAGCATCTTCCTTTTCCAACTAGGCACAATATTCTATCTTTTTTATTCATTTCCTTTCCTCCTTGGGATATTTTTCTCTGTTGGAGCCCTTGGGCTTATAGCATCTTCCTTTTCCAACTAGTTTTGTGGCTTATCTAATAATAATAATAATAATAATAATAATAATAATTAGTGCCAATATCCTATATTTCTCCTAATGGATATACACGTATCTAAATCAATTCGGAAACATGTACAGTCAGACACATGAATTACAGGTGCACACTCTCACACCCTTGCTGTTTGGTTAACTCACCACGCAGTAAGATCGTGACATGGTGTACTTCCTCAGAGGGAGATGTGCCAAGAATTCGTGCTTTCAACTGTACATATTCACGCACGCAATAAACAAAGAAAGAGACTCTATCATCACCACGCAGTAAGGGCGTGGCATGGTGTACTTCCTACTTCCTCAGAGGGAGGTGTGCCAAGAATTCGTGCTTTCAACTGTACATATTCATACATGCAATAAACAAAAGAAAGACACTATCATCACCACGCAGTAAGGTCGTGACATGGTGTACTTCCTCAGAGGGAGGTGTGCCAGGAAATTCCTGCTTTCAACTGTACATATTCACGCACGCAATAAACAAAAGAGAGAGACTCTATATCATGCAAGCAAGATGCATTTGAAAGCAGCGTAGCACAGCCAAGAATACAACACATCCATTTGTTTACATTGTACGCACCGGCCGTGACTCGCATCAGGGTCCTTCAGCCACCACAAAAGGACACGCGCCAGAGAACAATGATGAAAACGAGACGGGGAGAGAAAAAGATGATACTTTTTCTCTGGTTGTTTGTTTCAAAACTGGTTAGGAATGGGTGGGACACATGCGAAGGAAAGTAGTGGAACGTGTAGGAGCAGTATGCTCGTTGGAACGATAGGGAGGAACGAGAATTAATCTTAAAATGTACGACGAACCCAAAACAAACACATAGGCTGAAACATCTTATCCCTGGAACCAAAGACTCGTTGGAACGCTAGGAAAGTATAAGAATTGTATATCAAATGTACGACGAACCCAAAACAAACGAATGCCTTAAATACTTTCCGAATGAATATATTTACTTTTCGTCAGTATATATTTTACATTATTATTTCCTTTTGCTGTTTTGTAAGACTTGAAGTTGAGGAATAGCGAAGACGTTTCAAAAGGGCCTTTTCTTATCGAAAATGAAATCGTAGACCAAAATTGGCTGTGAGCGAGGCACTGTGAAAACGTCCATTGAAGACGAAAGTTAACAGTTCCGCAGACTGACTCACTGAACAAGGACGAATAAAAACCTGATATTACAAAATATGTCTGTGAACATATAATTACCCAGACATAACTCACTGAACAAGGACGAATAAAAACCTGATATTACAAAATATGTCTGTGAACATATATTTACCCAGACATAACTCACTGAACAAGGACGACTAAAAACCTGATATTACAAAATATGTCTGTGAACATATATTTACCCAGACATAACTCACTGAACAAGGACGAATAAAAACCTGATGTTACAAAATATGTCTGTGAACATATAATTACCCAGACATAACTCACTGAACAAGGACGAATAAAAACCTGATGTTACAAAATATGTCTGTGAACATATAATTACCCAGACATAACTCACTGAACAAGGACGAATAAAAACCTGATGTTACAAAATATGTCTGTGAACATATAATTACCCAGACATAACTCACTGAACAAGGACGAATAAAAACCTGATGTTACAAAATATGTCTGTGAACATATAATTACCCAGACATAACACACTGAACAAGGACGAATAAAAACCTGATGTTACAAAATATGTCTGTGATCATATATTTACCCAGACATAACACACTGAACAATGACGAATAAAAACCTGATATTACAAAATATGTCTGTGAACATATATTTACCCAGACATAACTCACTGAACAATGGCGAATAAAAACCTGATATTACAAAATATGTCTGTGAACATATATTTATCCAGACATAACACACTGAACAATGACGAATAAAAACCTGATATTACAAAATCTATGAACATATATTTGCACAGACATACTCTCAGTTAAGGGTGCTAGGTTAGTCAGGGTACCAGCCAACCGTTGAGGTACTACCGCTAGAGTTATTGGGTTCTTTAATTGGCCAGACTCTACTACATTGCATCCCTCTCTCTGTTTACGGCTCATATTTCCTTTGCCTACACATACAACTAATAGGCTGCATACTCTCAGTTAAGGGTGGTAGGTTAGCCAGGGCACCAGCCACCCGTTGAGGTTCAACCGCTAGAGTTATTGGGTTCTTTAATTGGCCAGACTGTACTACATTGCATCCCTTTCTCTGGTTACTGCTCATATTTCCTTTGCCTACACATACAACCAATAGTCTGGCGTATTCTTTCCACATTCTCTTTCGCCCTCATACACCTGACAATACTGAGATTACCACTCTTCTTCGCCCAAGGGGTTAACTACTACACTGTAATTGGCAGAAGAGACTCGTTAGCAATGGTAAGTAGATCTTCTAGGAAAAGGACACTCCAAAATCAAAACATTGTTCTCTACACTTGGGTTGTGACATAGCCTCTGTATCATGGTCTTCCACTGTCTTGGGTTAGAGATCTCTTGCTTGAGGGTACACTCAAGCACACTATTCTATCTATTTTTTATTTCCTTTCCTCCTTGAGATATTTTTCTCTGTTGGAGCCCTTGGGCTTATAGCATCTTCCTTTTCCAACTAGGTTTGTGGCTTAACTAATAATAATAATAATAATAATAATAATAATAATAATAATAATAATAATTAGTGCCAATATCCTATATTTCTCCTAATGAATATACACGTATCTAAATCAATTCGGAAACATGTACAGTCGGACACAAGAATTACAGGTGCACCCTCTCACACCCTTGCTGATTGGTTAACTCACCCTGCACCAAGGGCGTGACATGGTGTACTTCCTCAGAGGGAGGTGTGCCAGGAAATTCCTGCTTTCAACTGTACATATTCAGGCACGCAATAAACAAAAGAAAGAGACTCTATCATCACCACGCAGTAAGGGCGTGGCATGGTGTACTTCCTACTTCCTCAGAGGGAGGTGTGCCAAGAATTCGTGCTTTCAACTGTACATATTCATACATGCAATAAACAAAAGAAAGACACTATCATCACCACGCAGTAAGGGCGTGGCATGGTGTACTTCCTCAGAGGGAGGTGTGCCAGGAAATTCCTGCTTTCAACTGTACATATTCACGCACGCAATAAACAAAAGAAAGAGACTCTATCATGCAAGCAAGATGCATTTGAAAGCAGCGTAGCACGGCCAAGAATACAACACATCCATTTGTTTACATTATACGCACCAGCCGTGACTCACATCAGGGTCCTTCAGCCACCACAAAAGGACACGGGCCAGCGAACAATGATGAAAACGAGACGGGGAGAGAAAAAGATGATACTTTTTCTCGGGTTGTTTGTTTCAAAACTGGTTAGGAATGGGTGGAACACATGCAGAGGAAAGTAGTGGAACGTGTAGGAGCAGTATGCTCGTTGGAACGATAGGGGGGAACGAGAATTAATCTTAAAATGATAAACCGATACGTTAAAACATCTATCCCTGGAACAGAAAACTCGTTGGAACGCTAGAGCAGTATGCTCGTTGGAACGATAGGGAGGAACGAGAATTATATCTTAAAATGTACGACGAACCCAAAACAAACACATAGGCTGAAACATCTTATCCCTGGAACAGTAAACTCGTTGGAACGCTAGGAAAGTACGAGAATTGTATATTAAATGTACGACGAACCCAAAACAAACACAGAGGCTGAAACATCTTATCCCTGGAACAGTAAACTCGTTGGAACGCTGGGAAAGTACGAGAATTATATCTTATAATGTACGACGAACCCAAAACAAACATAGTCTGAAACATCTTATCCCTGGAGCAGTAGACTAGTTGGAATGCTTGGAAAGTCCGAGAATTGTATCTTGAAATGTACGAAGAACCCAAAACAAACATATGGGCTGAAACATCTTATCCCTGGAACAGTAAACTCGTTGGAACGCTAGGAAAGTACGAGAATTATATCTTAAAATGTACGAAAAACCCAAAACAAACCGATACTTTGACACATCCTGTCCCTGGAACTATAGACTCGTTGGAACGCTAATAAAGTATGAGAATTATATCTTAAAATGTACGAAAAACCCAAAACAAACCGATACTTTGACACATCCTGTCCCTGGAACTATAGACTCGTTGGAACGCTAATAAAGTACAAGAATTGTATATTAAATGTACGACGAACCCAAAACAAACACATAGGCTGAAACATCTTATCCCTGGAACAGTAAACTCGTTGGAATACTAGGAAAGTACGAGAATTACACCTTAAAATGTACGACGAACCCAAAACAAACGAATGCCTTAAATACTTTCCTAATGAATATATTTACTTTTCGTCAGTATATATTTTACATTATGATTTCCTTTTACTGTTCTGTAAGACTTGAAGTTGAGGAATAGCGAAGACGTTTCAAAAGGGCCTTTTCTTATCGAAAATGAAATCGTAGACCAAAATTGGCGGTGAGCGAGGCACTGTGAAAACGTCCATTGAAGACGCAAGTTAACAGTTCTGCAGACTGAATGACAATGGAATTGAAATGTGATTGTTGGAGGTATCAACATCATCTAACAGGAAAGAATAATGAGTGTTACTACTACTACTACTACTACTACTACTACTACTACTACTAATAATAATAATAATAATAATAACAATAATCCTAAATTGTATCACAGCCAACCACTTAAATAATAAGAAGAGCAATCAATGATTCCTGACCTCCCCCAAAAGGTTAATGGAGTCGTCCATGACCTAAGATCTATCTGTGGTGGAAATTTCATCAAAATCCGTCTAGTACTTTTGACGTAATCCTGTCAACAGACACACAAACATACAAATAAATTAACCAAAATACAGACTATTAAAAATAAACCTTGCATAATAACAATAACAATCCCCAAATAAGCTGGCGTCGCAACAATAAGGGTCACAGAGACCACTGCACAGCAGAGAGACAATATGAACCGGAAATAAATAAAATGGAGGACGTGAAACGACCAAATAAAGTGGATAGCGCCAGACCCAGGAAACAGAGTGAATTTCCTGAGCTATGAATGCCAACTCGATTTTCGTAGATACAAAAAAACTGTTAAATGTTATTATATTAATCGCCTGTTATATTAATACTGCCGTTTCTTGATGTAAAAAAAAAACTGTTGTTATCATATTAATCACCTGTTATATTAATACTGCCGTTTCTTGATGTAAAAAAAACTGTTGTTATCATATTAATCACCTTTTATATTAATACTGTCGTTTCTTGATGTAAAAAAAACTGTTGTTATCATATTAATCACCTGTTATATTAATACTGCCGTTTCTTGAGGTAAAAAAAAAAACTGTTGTTATCATATTAAACACCTGTTATATTAATACTGCCGTTTCTTGATGTAAAAAAACTGTTGTTATCATATTAATCACCTTTTATATTAATACTGCCGTTTCTTGATGAAAAAAAACTGTTGTTATCATATTAATCACCTATTATATTAATACTACCGTTTCTTGATGAAAAAAAAACTGTTGTTATCATATTAATCACTTGTTATATTAATACTGCCGTTTCTTGATGTAAAAAAAAAAATTTGTTTTCATATTCATCACCTGTTATATTAATACTGCCGTTTCTTGATGTAGAAAAACTGTTGTTATCATATTAATCACATGTTATATTAATACTGCCGTTTCTTGATGTAAAATTAACTGTTGTTATCGTATTAATCACCTGTTATATTAATACTGCCGTTTCTTGGTGTAAAAAAAATGTTATCATATTAATCACATGTTATATTAATACTGCCGTTTCTTGATGTAGAAAAACTGTTATCATATTAATCACCTGTTATATTAATACTGCCGTTTCTTGATGTAAAAAAAAACTGTTGTTATTATATTAATCACCTGTTATATTAATACTCCCGTTTCTTGATGTAGAAAAACTGTTATCATATTAATCACCTGTTATATTAATACTGCCGTTTCTTGATGTAAAAAAAAAACTGTTGTTATCATATTAATCACCTGTTATATTAACACTGCCGTTTCTTCATGTAAAAAAAACTGTTGTTATCATATTAATCACTTGTTATATTAATACTGATATTTCTTGATGTAAAAACTGGCTTCTGTTATAATTACAGAAAATTCTGTCTCTTTTTACTAATTTAAAAATGGAAATCTATAAATTATTTGTTACTAAACACTGTCGTTTAAAGGTTTAAAGGCCGCTCATGAATAGCAGAGGCAAGGGTCAGTGACATTGCCCTATCAAGCAGGACAATGCCCTAGAGACTGACCATATACACATATGATCAGTGCCCAAGCTCCCTCTCCACCCAAGGTAAGATCAAGGAGGGCCAGAAAATGCCTGCTTGATGACTTAGCAGATAGACCTATAGGCTCCCCCCAAACCCTTCATTCTTAGCTCACAAGGATGGTGAGGTTGCAGCGACCAAATGAACTAACGAGCGTGAACTGGGCTCGAACCCCAGTCTGGCGATGATCAGTCAGGGTCGTTATCACATAGGCCATCAAAATATATCTATCAATTGATTATGTGAACATTGATGGTTATTGATATAAAAACTGTCATCTGTTATAATTAAAGGACAGTGTTTCGTTATGGGAATAGAGGAACCGGTTATTATACATGGAAAAACCGTCATCTGTCATAATTAAAGGACAGTGTTTCGTTATGCGAATATAGGAACCGGTTATTATATATGGAAAAACTGTCATCTGTTATAATTAAAGGACAGTATTTCGTTATGGGAATATAGGAACCGGTTATTATACATGGAAAAACCGTCATCTGTTATAATTCAAGAACAGTGTTTCGTTATGCGAAGATAGGAACCGGTTATTATAAATGGAAAAACTGTCAATCATAAAAATACTACTAATTACTGTTATAAAACACTGTCATATATTAATTAAAGAAAAGATATCTCTTTTTACGAAAATATGTGCCAACTTATGAATTGGAAAACTATCAATTTGTACGGTTTATTGAAAAAAATAAGTAATCAAATATATATATATATATATATATATATATATATATATATATATATATATATATATATATATAGCCTATATATATATATATATATATATATATATATATATATATATATATATATATATATGTATATATATATAAATTGGAAATTACATACCATAATCAAGATCACAATAATACATCCAAAAATTTAATTTCTATATCAAAAACCAATTTTTCATTAAAGCCGTGACCTTTCGTAAAAAAAAAAAAAATCGAAAATACGACTCAACAATAACCATTTTTGCATCGAGGACACAGTAAAGGAAATAAATGACCTCACATTTAGTGTGACCTGTCGTAGGTCACTTGTAGGTCACACACAGATATGCACTATACAACTGTACACATACATACACAGATATACACTATCTAACTGTATACATATAGACATACACTATCTAGCTGCATATATACACACAGATATGCACTATACTACTGTACACATATACACAGATATACACTATCCAAATGTATACATACACTCAGATATACATTATCCAACTGTACACACACAGACATACACTATACAACTGTACACATACACACATAAATAAACTATCCAACTGTACACACACATACACTTTCCAGCTGCATACATATATACAGATATACACTATACAACTATACCCATATACACTTACACTATTTAACTGTACGTACACACAGATATATACTATACAACTGTACACATACACAGATATACACTATCCAACTGTACATTTATACATAGATATACACTATGCAACTGTACACATACACAGATATACACTATCCAACTGTACACATACACAGATATACACTATCCAACTGTACACATACACGGATATACACTATCCAACTGTACACATACACAGATATACACTATTCAACTGTACATATACACAGATATACACATGTTTTGTGATATTATTTTGATTGATTTTTCTATTGTGTCACCATTAAATGTGTGTGTGTGTGTGTGTGTGTGTGAGAGAGAGAGAGAGAGAGAGAGAGAGAGAGAGAGAGAGAGAGAGAGAGAGAGAGAGAGAGAGAGAGAGAGAATGACATTTTATTTTAATGGATATTTCAATTGTGAACGTTATCTTTTATCCTTCAAGTTCAATGATAAGTTGGTGTGACGTTTAGGAAGTAAATATCCATTTGCATCCAGTGCCTCTGTTATTACTATTAGCTAAGCTATAACCCTATTTGGAAAAGCAACATGCTATAAACCAAAGGGCTCCAACAGGGAGAAATAGCCCAGTGAGGAAAGGAAATAAACATTATTACTATCTGAGCTGTAACCCTAGCTAGAAAAGCAAGATGCTATAGGCACAATAGCTCCAACAGGGAGAAATAGCCGAGTGAGGAAAGGAAACAAAGGATATTATTATTATCTAAGCTACAACCCTAGTTGGAAAAGCAAGATGCAATAAGCCCTAGGGCCCCAACAGGGAAAAATATCCCAGTGTGGAAAGGAAATAAACTATATTACTATTAGCTAAGCTATAACCCTAGTTGGAAAAGCAAGATGCAATAAGCCCTAGGGCCCCAACAGGGAAAAATATCCCAGTGTGGAAAGGAAATAAACTATATTACTATTAGCTAAGCTATAACCCTAGTTGGAAAAGCAAGACGCTATAAGCCCAAGGGCCCAAACAAGGAGAAACAGCCCAATTAGGAAAGGAAATAAATTCTATTATTACTATCTCAGCTACAACCTTAGTTGGAAAAGCAAGATGCTATAAGCCAAAGAGCTCCAACAGGGAGAAATAGCCGAGTGAGGAAAGGAAATAAACTATGTTATTATTATCTAAGCTACAAGCCTAGTTGGAAAAGCTAGATGCTATAAACCAAAGGGCTCCAACAGGAAAAATATCCCAGTGAGGAAAGGAAATAAACTATATTATAATTATCTAAGCTACAACCCTAGTTGGAAAAGCAAGATGCTATAAGCACAAGAGCTCCAACAGGGAGAAATAGCCCAGTGAGGAAAGGAAATAAACTATATTATTATCTAAGCTACAAGCCTAGTTGGAAAAGCAAGATGCCATAAACCAAAGAGCTCCAAACAGGGAACAATAGCCCAGTGAGGAAAGGAAATAAACTATATTATTATCTAAGCTACAACCCTACTTGGAAAAGCAAGATGCTATAAGCCCAAGGCCTCCAACAGGGAGAAATATCCCAGTGTGGAAAGGAATTAAACTATATTATTATCATCTAAGCTACAACCCTATTTGGAAAAGCAAGATGCCATAAACCAAAGAGCTCCAACAGGGAGAAATAGCCCAGTGAGGAAAGGAAATAAACTATATTATAATTATCTAAGCTACTACCCTAGTTGGAAAAGCAAGATACTATAAGCCTAGAAGCCCAAGAGCTCCAACAGGGAGAAATAGCCCAATGAGGAAAGGAAATAAATTCTATTATTATTATCTAAGCTACAAGCCTAGTTGGAAAAGCAAGATGCCATAAACCAAAGAGCTCCAACAGGAAGAAATAGCCCAATGAGAAAAGGAAATAAACTATATTATTATTATCTAAGCTACAACCCTGGTTGGAAAAGCAAGATGCTATAGGCCCAAGGGCTCCAACAGGGAGAAATAGCCCAGTGAGGAAAGGAAATAAATTATATTATTATTATCTAAGCTACAAGCCTAGTTGGAAAAGCAAGATGCCATAAACCAAAGAGCTCCAACAGGAAGAAATAGCCCAATGAGGAAAGGAAATAAACTATATTATTATTATCTAAGCTACAACCCTAGTTGGAAAAGCAAGACACTATAAGCACAAGGACTCCAACAGGGAAAATTAGCCCAGTGAGGAAAGAAAATAACCTATATTATTATTATCTCATCTACAACCCTAGCTGGAAAAGCTAGATGCTATAAACCAAAGGGCTCCAACAGGGAAATATAGCCCAGTGAGGAAAGGAAATAAACTATGTTTTTATTATCTAAGCTGTAACCATAGTTGGAAAAGCAAGATGCTATAAGCCCAAGGGCTCCAACAGGGAGAAATAGCCCAGTGAGGAAAGAAAATAACCTATATAATTATTAGCAAAGCTACAACCATAGTTGGAAAAGCAATATGCTATAAGCACAAGGACTCCAACAGGGAAAAATAGCCCAGTGAGGAAAAGAATTTAGAAAACAGAAGCAAGCAAGAGCAGCCTACATCGGTTTTGAAATAGCCAGAAGAGATTACACATGCGCCAATGAGATGACATTTTCTGCGCTGTTTACAATCAAACTGCGCACTCCTCTGCGCACGCAAAGGCCAACACGGTATACCTTGGACGAAGTTGGTGCTCCCGGCAAGCATAAAGCGGAACAATCGCTTGACGAAAGCATTGAGGAAACACAAAAAAATTTATATATATATATTTTTCCCTCCGGTGACACTAATATTACAGTGTGACAAAAGAGATTTGTTATTGATCTTTCGACATTTCCAATTGCGTCGTAACTTAGGCAATGGAGAGAGAGAGAGAGAGAGAGAGAGAGAGAGAGAGAGAGAGAGAGAGAGAGAGAGAGAGAGAGAGATGACATCATACATTAGCCATCGTGTATTTATAGCGACGGATAATCACAAATCTTTTTTACCTTTTTAAATGCGGTTGCGTAATGCCAATAAAACACACACACACGTGTATATATATATATATATATATGTGTGTGTGTATATATATATATATATATATATATATATATATATATATATATATATATCTATATCTATATATATACATATAAATACAGTATATATATATATATATATATATATATATATATATATATATATGTATATATACATATATATACATATACATATATATATATATATATATATATATATATATATATAAACCAGATCTTTCATATATAAACTATAAAAAGTCTTATGTCAGCCTGTTCAATATATAAACATTTGCTGCAAGTTTGAACTTTTTAAGTTTGAACTTTTGAAATTCTACTGATTCAACTACCCGATTAGGAAGATCAACTTGGTCACAGCTGGAATAATAATAATAATAATCATAATATTAATAATAATAATAATAATAATAATAATATTAATATTAACAACAACAATAATAATAATAATAATAATAATAATAATAATAATAATAATATATTCATCTTAGCTTAAGTTTGAAATAAAATAACCAATTCAAATTGAAAAAAATCCTTTTATATTATTTAAAAAAACCTACAAGTTTGAAATAAAATACTCAATTCATATTAAAAAAAATCCTTTTATATTATTTAAAAAAAACTTACATCGTTACCGCCCGGAATATCAGAATCGAAAACGCCAGATCCACAAAAGCAAAATCAGTTCGTCGAACGCGGTTCGACAGACAAGGGTTTGTAGTGATGTTCGAGAGAGTTGGTTGTCGAACAAGTTCGTCGAGCGGTTCGAAGAAAATCAGATCTAACCAGACCTTTGTGGGCGTGGCTTCATTGTCCAAAAACCTTAGGCAATTGTGACTGACTCGACCTCTTCGAACCGTTTGAGAAGGTTCGACAATCGGGTTCGACAACTCGGTTCGACGAGCAGTTTGACTGACTGTCTCTTCGAACCGTTTGAGAAGAAGGTTCGAAAAACGGGTTCGACAACTCGGTTCGAAGAGCAGTTTGACTGACTGTCCCTTCGAACCGT
>NC_090736.1:134776396-134786396 GCF_036898095.1 Palaemon carinicauda | reverse complement strand
GAAGGATTTAAACTATTTTAGCAATTTATCGTTACAACAAAAAGCAAAAATACATGAAATATTTTGGAAAATAAATTTTACAAAAAATTAACTGCTTTAGATATAAGGAATGTAAGAAGGATTTAAACTATTTTGGTAATCTATTGTGATTACAAAAAGCAAAAATACATGAAATATTTTGGAAAATAAATTTTACAAAAAATCAACTACTTTATAAGTCAGGAATGTAAGAAGGATTTAAACTATTTTAAAAATCTATTGGGATTACAAAGAGCAAAAATGCATGAAATATTTTGGAAAATAAATTTTACAAAAAATTAACTGCTTTAGATATAAGGAATGTGAGAAGGATTTGAACTATTTTGGTAATCTATTGGGATTACAAAAAGCAAAAATACATATTTTTATAAGTATGCATAATACAATGATTTATTAAAAAAATAAAATTTGAATTTTATATAAATTGTAGCTTAATAAAAAAGATAGTTTTTTTTTTTTACCTCCCCCAAAAAATTTAATTCTGGAAATTAAATTTACAAAAAATCAACTGTTTAGATATAAGGAATGTAAGAAGGATTTAAACTATTTTAGAAATCTATTGTGACAATGAAAAGCAAAAATATATGAAATATTCTGGAAACTAAATTTACAACTAAAATACTGATTTAGAAATTGGGAACATAATAAAGTTGAGAGTCATTTTAGTAACTTATTGTGACAACAAAAACTAAAAATACATGAAATAATTCTGGAAAACCAATTTAAACCAAATCTATTAATTTAGAGAAATGTGAATTATGAAAGAAAACTATTTTAGCAATTTATTGTAACAATGAAAACCACAAAAAAAATAATAAGTAAATAAATAAATAAATAAATAAATAAATGAAAACGAAAACTAAAAATACAAAAAAGAAAGAAAATGCAAAAAAACAAAAAACAAGAATAAATAAATAAATATATAAATGAACACGAAAACTAAAAATGCAAAAAAGAAAGAAAATGCAAAAAAAAAAAAACAAGAATAAATAAATAAATATAAATAAATAAATGAACACGAAAACTAAAAATGCAAAAAAGAAAGAAAATGCAAAAAAAAAAAAAACAAGAATAAATAAATAAATAAATAAATAAATGAAAACGAAAACTAAAAATGCAAAAAAGAAAGAAAATGCAAAAAAAAAAACAGAATAAATAAATAAATAAATAAATAAATACGAAAACTAAAAATGCAAAAAAGAAAGAAAATGCAAAAAAAAAAAAAACAAGAATAAATAAATAAATAAATGAAAACGAAAACTAAAAATGCAAAACAAAATGCAAAAAAAATTTAAAAATTAAAAAAAAAATATTAAAATCTCGACTTTGCTTATATAATCTTTCTCCAATATTCAATTTAATTCAATGCATCGACCTTGGCAGCCTAATTTACTTGACAAAAGCCTCCAATCAGGTTCAAGACGGGTTTCCTACCTGAAGAAAAATCCTAGACGATTTGACTTCGAAGTAAATCGTATACCAATCGAATTGCGTGAAAATATCTCTATTATTATTATTATTATTATTATTATTATTATTATTATTATTATTATTATTATTATTTATTACTAATTATTATTATTATCATTACTACTACTACAACTACTACTACTACTACTACTACTACTACTATTATTATTATTATTATTATCATTATTATTTTTAATCATTTTATTATTATTATTATCAATATTATTATTATCATTATCAAATTATTATCATTATTATTATTATTATTATTATTATTATTATTATTATAATCATTATTACTAGTATTATCACTATTATTACTAATATTATTATTATCATTATTATTATTTTATTAACATCATTATTATTATTATTATTATTATTAATATTATTATTATTATTACTAATACTAATACTAATACTATTATTATTATTATTATTATTATTATCATAATTATTATTATTATTTTATTATTACTACTTGCTAAACTAAAAATCTAGGTGGAAGAGCAAGATGCTATAAGCACAAGGGCTCCAACAGGGAAAATAGCCCAGTGAAGAAAGGAAATAAGGAAATAAATAAACCACAAGAGAAATAATTAACAATTAAAATAAAATATTTTAAGAACAGCAACAAAGCCAAAGTAAATCTTTCATATATATATATATATATATATATATATATATATATATATATATATATATATACTATAAAACATTTAAAAAAAACAAAAAGAAGAGAAATAACATAGAATAGTTTGTCCAAGTGTGTCCTTAAGTAAGAGAACTTGAAAATATGTTACCAAAGCAAAATTTGAGGGTAATTAGATTTTTTTTTTCATATGTACAGTTGGAAACAATAATTCCTGGCACACCTCGCTACGAGTTGCACCTAGTCATCCCCTTACTTCGCGGCGAATAACCAAACAGATAGCGTAAGGGCAAGATAGCAGAGGTGGTATCCATGAAGTTTTAACAATACTCGTTTATAAAATAATTTTCAGTTTTCGTTTCCTTATTTACCCACAATTTTCAGTTCTGTTTCCTTACTTTTCATGTTCTTTAGGACTGTTCCCTTATCTTCCTCCCAATTTTTAGGCCTATTTTCTTAATTTCATGTTTTCCTTATTTTTCATGTCCTTTTCCTTATTTACCTCTTAATATTCAGGTACATTTCCTTATCTTTCATGGCCGTTTCATTTTAAGGTCAATCTCCTTGATTCACACCTCCATTTTCATGTCCATTTCCTTATTTACCTAAATTTTCATGTCCTTTTCTTATTTACACCTCCATTTTCATGTCCTTTCCTTATTTACACCTCCATTTTCATGTCCTTTCCTTATTTACACCTCCATTTTCATGTCCTTTCCTTATTTACACCTCCATTTTCATGTCCTTTCCTTATTTACACCTTTTCATGTCCTTTCCTTATTTACACCTCAATTTTCATGTCCTTTCCTTATTAACACCTCCATTTTCATGTTCTTTCCTTATTTACCTAAATTTTCATGTCCTTTCCTTATTTACACCTCCATTTTCATGTCGTTTCCTTATTTACCTCAATTTTCATGTCCTTTCCTTATTTACACCTCCATTTTCATGTCGTTTCCTTATTTACACCTCCATTTTCATGTCGTTTCCTTATTTACACCTCCATTTTCATGTCGTTTCCTTATTTACCTAAATTTTCATGTCCTTTCCTTATTTACACCTCCATTTTCATGTCCTTTCCTTATTTACCTCAATTTTCATGTCCTTTCCTTATTTACACCTCAATTTTCAGGTCAATCTCTTTACTTTTTGTGTCCATTTCCTTATTTACCTCTCAATTCTCAGGTCCATCTTATTTTTTCATGTCCATATCCTTATTAACACCTCAATTTTCAGGTCCATTTCCTTATTTACTTCCTAATTTTCCGGTCCATCTTACTTTTCGTGTCAATTTCCTTATTTACACCTCAATTTTCAGGTCCTTCTCCTTATTAAATCTCAATTTTCAGGTTCATTACCTTACTTTTCATCTCCATTTCCTTATTAACTCTCAATTTTCAGGTTCATTACCTTACTTTTCATCTCCATTTCCTTATTAACTCAATTTTCAGGTCTATCTCCTTACTTTTCATCTCCATTTCCTTATTAACTCTCAATTTACAGGTCCATCACCTTACTTTTCATCTCCATTTCCTTATTAACTCTCAATTTTCAGGTCCACCTCCTTACTCAACCTGCAATTTTAAGGTTCATTTCCGTAGAACCAATCCTTCGCCCTAACTCACAGTTCCACAAACCCTCAAGACCTGACAGCTGGAGGCGATATAACCGAGCAAACGTGTCATTAATAACACTGTAATGTAGCCAGAATTAGACGGGGCCACGTAATTAGCACAGTTATTGAAGAGTCAGGAAAAGGCTTGCTTTAACAGACCGGTGGATAATTACAGACCAGCTGATACACAAAACGAATTCATTAGGCTTTGGTAGTTTTTGAGGTAGGGAATGATAAGTTATATTATTTCAATTGCTTTGATATAGCTTTTAAATTACGTGATATATATATATATATATATATATATATATATATATATATATATATATTCAAATAAGCCATATATATTTTTGATACATTAATGTCTGGATTCTCTTAACGACCTCGGGATCAGAGCCCCAGGCGAAATCACACAAAGACAAGAGCCAAGTGCTGATCCCGAGGTCGTTAAGAGAATCCAGACATTAATGTATCAAAAATATATATGGCTTATTTGAATATGAAAAACACGTAAAAATGTGCAAAATTTATCATATATATATATATATATATATATATATATATATATATATATATATTTATATATATATATATATATATATATATATATATATATACACATATATATACATATATATAACATATGCAGCCGTTTCTAGTCCACTACAGGACAAAGGCCCCAGACATGACAATTTATGTCTGGGGTTTGGCCAGTTTTCAGCACAACGCTTCCAGTACGGATTGGTATGTATATATGTATATGTATACATATATATATATACATATATATATATATATATATATATATATATATATATATATATATATATATATTTATATATCCAGAGGAAATGTATATTCATATCACTTCATAATAAATCAACAATTTAAGCAATAATCAATATGTCCCTTAATATTTATCTTTATCCAACTAAACAAATAACATATGATATCCTTCACAATTCCGTATTTCGTATCTTCATATCCTTCATTCTTATTCCCCCTGTCCTGGAGTGACTTGTGTTTATATTACAGAGCGCTCTGTTATCAATAATTCCGACACGCAGCTCAAATCAGACTGAGTGTGTATAATCTGCAGTAATTCGTGAGAATCATGAAGAAATCTTTAACCAAATTGATGAAAATTTATGCCTGATTTTGTCAAAGAGAATTCATTAGTTTGAAGCAAGCAGTACTTTGTGGCCGATGTGGTAACGTCCCTGACTGGTAAACGCCAGTCTGGAGTTCGATATACCTGATTTGGTCAAAGAGAATTCATTAGCTTAAAGCAAGCAATACTATGTGACCGATGTCGTAACGTCCCTGACTGGTGAACGCCAGTCTGTTTAGAGTCCTGCTCAAACTCGTTAGTTTCTTTGGTCGCTGAAACCTCATTATCCTTGTGAGCTAAGGATTGGGGTTTTTGGGAGAGCCTATAGCTCTATCAGCTGAGTCATCAGTAGACATTGCCTGGCCCTCCTTGGTCCTAGCATGGGTGGAGGTGAGGGGGACTTGGGCGCTGATCATTATGTATATATGGTCAGTCTCCAATGCATTGTCCTGCTCGATAGGGCAATGTCACTGCCCCTTACCTCAGCTAGCAGCCATTAAACCTTTCAAAATGTTTTGTTTATGATAGAGTTCCTAAAGATTTAGAGATAAAAACTTTTATTTCGTTAGTCTGTAGCATTAACCCTAGTTGGAAAAGCAAGAAGCTATTAACCCAAGGGCTCCAACAGGGAAAAATAACCCAGTGAGGAAAGGAAATAAGGAAATAAATAAATGATGAGAACAAATTAACAATAAATCATTCTAAAAAAAGTAACAACGTTAAAACAGATATGTCTTATATAAACCATAAAAAGACTTATGTCACCCTGTTCAACATAAAAACATTCGCTGTAAGTTTGAACTTTTGAAGTTCTATTGATTCAAGTACCCGATTTGGAAGATCATTCCACAACTTGGTCACAGCTGAAATAACACTTCTAGAATACTGTATAGTATTGAACCGCATGATGGAGAAGGCCTGGCTATTAGAATGAACTGCCTGCCTAGTATTACAAACGGGATTAAACTGTCCGGGAAGATCTGAATGTAAAGGATGGTCAGAATCATAAAAAAAAAAAAAAAAAATCTTATGCAACACACAACTTGCTATGGTAAACCAACGAGATATAAATACGTTTCTGAAATAAAGAGAATTGTCAATTCTGGCAGTGAGTACTGTTATTGGATTATTTCCATTGCGTGAGGTCATCTGCAATGAGTAAGGGGTATTACGGATTCCCTGAAGCAGAAGCAGAAATTGTCTCCTTGTGTGTTCAAATGTAATTATATATTCATGCAAGAACATTGCCAACCACAAACACAAACACACATTTTATATATATATATATATATATATATATATATATATATATATATATATATATATATATATATATATATACTGTATATGTGTGTATGTATATATATATATATATATATATATATATATATATATATATATATATATGTATAATTACACACGCACTATATACATACAGTATATACTGTTCATTTACGTATATATATATATATATATATATATATATATATATATATACATATATATATATATATATGTGTGTGTGTGTGTGTATGTGTAAGTATTGACCTGTATACTAAACGACTCTCTCTCTCTCTCTCTCTCTCTCTCTCTCTCTCTCTCTCTCTCTCTCTCTCTCTCTCTCTCTCTCTCTCTCTCAAATAACTCAGACCCTACTTGCTCCTTTCTTCTAATAACAGTAATCACCATTCAAGCTGCCCCCCCCCCCCTTGTGCATGCCTCGCAAAGAACACCTTACGTGAAATCACATGAATCATAAAGGAAAGGATCACTCGACGAATTATGAGAGATAACAATCAAATGAAGGAGTTACTAATTAAAACGCTATTCATTCAAGTCCTGAAATGTAGTTGCGATAGTCAGCTTTTAGAAAATGCCTTTCCCCCTCTCATTGAAGGCGATTCCAGTCCACCTTCCAGCTCCAACTTCTGGGTAAATCGTAATCAATTGAGTCGCGTGAGAAGTCCAGCATAAATATGAGAGGAGGAGTGTCCAACATATCATGGGGCTGAAGCGTGTGTGTGTGTGTACGAAGCTCGTACTATATTTACGCTAAAATGCCAAGCGCAATGTTGGTTCAGGAGAGAGAGCGAGAGAGAGAGAGAGAGAGAGAGAGAGAGAGAGAGAGAGAGAGAGAGAGAGAGCATTGTGGGTAAGGTTTGGTTCTGGAGAGACAGAGAGAAAGAGAGAGAGAGAGAGAGAGAGCATTGTAGGTAAGGTTGGGTTCTGGAGAGAGAGAGAGAGAGAGAGAGAGAGAGAGAGAGAGAGAGAGAGAGAGAGCATTGTGGGTAAGGTTTGGTTATGGAGAGAGAGAGAGAGAGAGGAGAGAGAGAGAGAGGAGAGAGAGAGAGAGAGAGAGAGAGCATTGTGGGTAAGGTTTGGTTCTGGAGAGAGAGAGAGAGAGAGAGAGAGAGAGGAGAGAGAGAGAGAGAGAGAGAGAGAGAGAGAGAGCATTGTGGGTAAGGTTTGGTTCTGGAGAGAGAGAGAAGAGAGAGAGAGAGAAGAGAGAGAGAGAGAGAGAGATTAGGGGGGGGGGCATTGTGGGGTAATGTACAATGAGTTATTTATCTTCCATATACTAATATACACGACCCGTCAAAAATTAAGGCTAAATATTTGAATAGACGACACACACAGATTCAACCCTTACTACTCCCTCCACCTTTCCTAACTACAACACGGCAGTTTGGGCAATTTGTGGGAGATTGTGGTTTCCGAGTGTACCTCTCGGGGTAACACTTCTCACCGCAGGGACAGGGATAGACAGAGTAGTTATACGTCTGGCAATGCCGGTGAACGTAACCGAAAAGAAATGGAGAGGGATATGTAATATATGATGATGCCTTTCATGAAGAGTTTAAAGGTAATTTTATGACGTCATCGGTAGGTCATACTCGAACTTCATAAATCCTTCCAGTTTTAGGATAATAGGAATAGAGTTTTAGGATAAAGCGGATTCGAGTTTTTGGACGAAGTGGATTTGAGTTTGAGGATGGTGTGGATTTGTGTTTTGAGGGCGAAGCGATTCAAATTATAGATGAAGCGGGAAACAGATTCCATGTTTAAGAAGTAGGTTCGAATTTTAGGATGAAGCGGATTCCAGTTTTAGGACGAAGAGGATTCCACTTTTAGGACAAAGCAGATTCCAGTTTTAGGGACGAAACGGATTCCACTTTTAGGACGAAGTAGATCCCAATTCTAGGAGGAAGCGGATTCCAATTCTAGGATGAAGCAGATCCCAATTCTATGATGAAGCGGATTCCACTTTTAGGACAAAGCGGATTCCAATTCTAGGAGGAAGCAGATTCCATTTCTAGGACGAAGCAGACACCAATTCTATGATGAAGCGGATTCCACTTTTAGGACAAAGCGGATTCCAATTCTAGGAGGAAGCAGATTCCATTTCTAGGACGAAGCGGACACCAATTCTATGATGAAGCGGATTCCACTTTAGGACAAAGCGGATTCCAATTCTAGGAGGAAGCAGATTCCATTTCTAGGACGAAGCGGACACCAATTCTATGATGAAGCGGATTCCACTTTTAGGACAAAGCGGATTCCAATTCTAGAGGAAGCAGATTCCATTTCTAGGACGAAGCGGACACCAATTCTATGATGAAGCGGATTCCACTTTTAGGACAAAGCGGATTCCAATTCTAGGAGGAAGCAGATTCCATTTCTAGGACGAAGCGGACACCAATTCTATGATGAAGCGGATTCCACTTTTAGGACAAAGCGGATTCCAATTCTAGGAGGAAGCAGATTCCAATTCTAGGAGGAAGGAGATTCCAATTCTAGGAGGAAGCAGATTCCATTTCTATGACGAAGCGGACACCAATTCTATGATGAAGCGGATTCCAGTTTTAGGACGGAGCGGATTCCCGATTTAGGACAAAGCCCGTTCAAATTTTAGGACAAAGGCGGATTCCAGATTTAGGACAAAGCGAATTCCAATTCTAGAACGAAGTGAATTCCAGTTTTAGGATGAAGCGGATTCCACTTCCAGGACAAAGCGGATTCAGATGTTAGGACAAAGCGAATTCCAATTTTAGGACAAAGCGAATTCCAATTTTAGGACAAAGCGAATTCCAATTCTAGGATGAAGCGGATTCCACTTTCAGGACAAAGCGGATTCCAATTTTAGGACGGAGCGTATTCCAGTTTCAACTACAAAGACCAAATTACATTCTATAAATTACAGTAAACAGATTAAACGAGATTTCACGAACCCTGGGAGTTACCTTCAACAGTACCTGGCATATATTGATTGATTTCCATTGCCTCAAGACTGAATGAAATTAGGGGAGTCAACTCAGCACACAAAAGAAAAATATTTCATTGAGACTGTCCATTGAATGAATATTTCAGGGGGTTATTCCATTCAGAGATGAATAATATTTATACATTCCAGGAGTCGATATCATTCAAGAATGAATAGTATTCCTTAAGTCACAGTGACTCATGACTTAAGGGGGTTTCCACCGAGTATTGTCCAATGAATGAATTACATTTCAGGGAGTTATTCAATTTAGAGATGAATAATATTTATACATTCCAGGAGTCGATTAAATTCATGAATGAATAAGATTCCTTAGGTCACTTTGACTCATGACTTGAAGTGGTTTCCCCCAAGTATTGTCCAATGAATGAATTACATTTCAGGGGGTTATTCAATTTAGAGATGAATAATATTTATACACTCCAGGAGTTAATTTCATTCAAGAATGAATAGGATTCCTTAAGTCACAGTGACTCATGACTTAAAGGGGTTTCCAACGAGTATTGTCCAATGAATGAATAACATTCCAGGAGATTATTCAATTTAGAGATGAATAATATTTATACATTCCAGGAGTCAATTTCATTCAAGAATAAATAGGATTCCTTAAGTCACAGTGACTCATGACTTGAAGGGGTTTCCAACGAGTATTGTCCAATAAATGAATAACATTCCAGGCGATTATTCAATTCAGATATGAATAATATTGTATACACTCCAGGAGTCGATTAAATTCATGAAGGAATATGATTCCTTAAGTCACAGTGACTCATGACTTAAAGGGGTTTTCCACCGAGTATTGTCCAATGAATGAATTACATTTCAGGGGGTTAT
>NC_090736.1:134763896-134771396 GCF_036898095.1 Palaemon carinicauda | reverse complement strand
TATTATTATTATTATTATTATTACAACCAAAGCTATAACCCTAGTTGGAAAAGCAAGATGCTATAAGCCCAAAGGGCTCCAACAGGGAAAAATAGCCCAGTGAGGAAAGGAAATAAGGAAATAAATAAACAAGAGAAGTGATAAACAATCAAAATAAAATATCTTAAGAACAGTAACAACATTAAATTACATCTTTTATGAAGTAACAAACAATCAAAATAAAATATTCTAAGAACAGTAACAACATTAAATTACATCTTTTATGAAGTAACAAATAATCAAAATAAAATATTTTAAGAACAGTAACAACATTAAATTACATCTATATATATATATATATATATATATATATATATATATATATATATATATAATACATATATATATATATCTTTTATATATATATATATATATATATATACATATATATATATATATCTTTTATATATATATATATATATATATATATATATATATAAACGAAAACTTCAAAACAAACAAGAGGAAGAGAAATAAGATAGAACAGGGAGCCCGAGTATACCCTCAACCAAGAGAACTCTAATCAAAGACGCAAGATTAAAAGACCACCATGTCAACAAAAATAACAACAGAGTTCAATCTTTCTCTGAGATGAAAATCAGCCCCCAAGCATCCTTGTTTACCCAAAATAATCCAATATCTGTCGTCGAGATTAATAACTTTAATCTCCTTCTCCCTGGTCTTGCTCGAGGGAAATCTTGTCTTTTTGAAATTCCCAAGACACATCGCATTTCATGACAAGAAATGAAGTAGAAGAAAATTACAAAACAAATGAAAAGCAGATAAGCGCAGGTGATATGTATCCATCAACATCATTATCAACAATAGCAACAACAACAAAAACTAAAGGGAAATCTTGTCTTTTTGAAATTCCCAAGACACACAGACATCGCATTTCATGACAAGAAATGAAGTAGAAGAAAATTACAAAACAAATGAAAAGCAGATAAGCGCAGGTGATATGTATCCATCAACATCATTATCAACAATAACAACAACAACAAAAACTAAAGGGAAATCTTGTCTTTTTGAAATTCCCAAAACACGTCGCATTTCATGACAAGAAATGAAGTCGAAGAAAATTACAAAACAAATGAAAAGCAGATAAGCGCAGGTGATATGTATCCATCAACATCATTATCAACAATAACAACAACCAATGTAGCCGTTTCTAGTCAGCTGCAGGAGAGAGGCCTCAGGCATGTCCTTATTCATATCTGGGGTTTGGCCAGTTTTCATCACCACGCTGGCCAATGAAGATTGGTGATGGTGGGAGTTTTTTCTCTGATCACTCACATCATGCTGTATGTATACACAGAAACATATTATATTATATATAATATATATATATATATATATATATATATATATATATATATATATATATAAATAATGAACATACATGTGTTTATGTGCGAGTGCAATTTTTTTTTATTGACTGAAATATAAAATTCCTCTTTATTCATTTATGTGTAAAATCTGCAAAATAAAATACTTCTTTATTAGCTTATATATAAAATCCCTCTTTATTGATTTATATGTGAATTAAATTTCAAATATACGAAATTTGTTACATATACAAATGAATATTGTAATTCCATCTGTATTATAGATTACACAAAGTTACATGTTCACCTGCATGATGTATAATTCAGCTGTCAAATGTTAATATGTACCATGGATCGCCATGAATTATATGTGAAGATGTACCCTTGCTGGTCGTAACTCGAATTCCTGGGTCTCATGGTTTTCTGTAATGCAAAGTAGTGTGGGGTGATCTTGGTAGGATGTTTAAGATGGTCATAGATATCTCTCTCTCTCTCTCTCTCTCTCTCTCTCTCTCTCTCTCTCTCTCTCTCTCTCTCTCTCTCTCAGTCAAAATAAGAGATGAAGCTCAAAAAACTTTGTGATGTTTCGACTCAAAACGAATCACTGACAACCTACATCTTGCCTTCGAACCAATCCTCGACAACCTACATTTCGCCTCAAAACCAATCGTCGACAACCTACATTTCGCCTCAAAACCAATCGTCGACAACCTACATTTCGCCTCAAAACCAATCCTCGACAACCTACATTTCGCCTCAAAACCAATCGTCGACAACCTACATTTCGCCTCAAAACCAATCGTCGACAACCTACATTTCGCCTCAAAACCAATCGTCGACAACCTACATTTCGCCTCAAAACCAATCCTCGACAACCTACATTTCGCCTCAAAACCAATCCTCGACAACCTACATTTCGCCTCAAAACCAATCGTCGACAACCTACGTTTTGCCTGAAAACTAATCGTCGACAACCTACATTCCGACTCAAAACTAATCGTCGACAACCTACATTTTATCTTGAACACAATCCTCGACAACCTACATTTCGCCTCAAAACCAATCGTCGACAACCTACATTTCGCCTCAAAACCAATCGTCAACAACCTACATTTCGCCTCAAAACCAATCCTCGTCAACCTACATTTCGCCTCAAAACCAATCCTCGACAACCTACATTTCGCCTCAAAACCAATCGTCGACAACCTACGTTTCGCCTGAAAACTAATCGTCGACAACCTACATTCCGACTCAAAACTAATCGTCGACAACCTACATTTTATCTTGAACACAATCCTCGACAACCTACATTTCGCCTCAAAACCAATCGTCGACAACCTACATTTCGCCTCAAAACCAATCGTCAACAACCTACATTTCGCCTCAAAACCAATCCTCGTCAACCTACATTTCGCCTCAAAACCAATCCTCGACAACCTACATTTCGCCTCAAAACCAATCGTCGACAACCTACGTTTCGCCTGAAAACTAATCGTCGACAACCTACATTCCGACTCAAAACTAATCGTCGACAACCTACATTTTATCTTGAACACAATCCTCGACAACCTACATTTCGCCTCAAAACCAATCGTCGACAACCTACATTTCGCCTCAAAACCAATCGTCAACAACCTACATTTCGCCTCAAAACCAATCCTCGTCAACCTACATTTCGCCTCAAAACCAATCCTCGACAACCTACATTTCGCCTCAAAACCAATCGTCGACAACCTACGTTTCGCCTGAAAACTAATCGTCGACAACCTACATTCCGACTCAAAACTAATCGTCGACAACCTACATTTTGTCTTGAACACAATCCTCGACAATCTACATTTCGCCTCAAAACCAATCCTCGACAACCTACATTTCGCCTCAAAACCAATCGTCGACAACCTACATTTCTCCTCAAAACTAATCGTCGACAACCTACATTTCGCCTCAAAACCAATCCTCAACAACCTACATTTCGCCTCAAAACCAATCCTCGACAACCTACATTTTGCCTCAAAACCAATCGTCGACAACCTACATTTCGCCTCAAAATAAATCTTCGACAACCTACATTTCTCCTCAAAACTAATCGTCGACAACCTACATTTCGCCTCAAAACCAATCCTCAACAACCTACATTTCGCCTCAAAACCAATCCTCGACAACCTACATTTCGCCTCAAAACCAATCCTCTACAACCTACATTTCGCCTCAAAACCAATCCTCGACAACCTACATTTCGCCTCAAAACCAATCGTCGACAACCTACATTTCGCCTCAAAACCAATCCTCGACAACCTACATTTCGCCTCAAAACCAATCGTCGACAACCTACATTTCGCCTCAAAACCAATCCTCGACAACCTACATTTCGCCTCAAAACCAATCGTCGACAACCTACATTTCGCCTCAAAACCAATCCTCGACAACCTACATTTCGCCTCAAAACCAATCCTCGACAACCTACATTTCGCCTCAAAACCAATCGTCGACAACCTACGTTTTGCCTGAAAACTAATCGTCGACAACCTACATTCCGACTCAAAACTAATCGTCGACAACCTACATTTTATCTTGAACACAATCCTCGACAACCTACATTTCGCCTCAAAACCAATCGTCGACAACCTACATTTCGCCTCAAAACCAATCGTCAACAACCTACATTTCGCCTCAAAACCAATCCTCGACAACCTACATTTCGCCTCAAAACCAATCCTCGACAACCTACATTTCGCCTCAAAACCAATCGTCGACAACCTACGTTTCGCCTGAAAACTAATCGTCGACAACCTACATTCCGACTCAAAACTAATCGTCGACAACCTACATTTTGTCTTGAACACAATCCTCGACAATCTACATTTCGCCTCAAAACCAATCCTCGACAACCTACATTTCGCCTCAAAACCAATCGTCGACAACCTACATTTCTCCTAAAAACTAATCGTCGACAACCTACATTTCGCCTCAAAACCAATCCTCAACAACCTACATTTCGCCTCAAAACCAATCCTCGACAACCTACATTTTGCCTCAAAACCAATCGTCGACAACCTACATTTCGCCTCAAAATAAATCTTCGACAACCTACATTTCTCCTCAAAACTAATCGTCGACAACCTACATTTCGCCTCAAAACCAATCCTCAACAACCTACATTTCGCCTCAAAACCAATCCTCGACAACCTACATTTCGCCTCAAAACCAATCCTCTACAACCTACATTTCGCCTCAAAACCAATCCTCGACAACCTACATTTCGCCTCAAAACCAATCGTCGACAACCTACATTTCGCCTCAAAATAAATCTTCGACAACCTACATTTCTCCTCAAAACTAATCGTCGACAACCTACATTTCTCCTCAAAACCAATCCTCAACAACCTACATTTCGCCTCAAAACCAATCCTCGACAACCTACATTTCGCCTCAAAACCAATCCTCTACAACCTACATTTCGCCTCAAAACCAATCCTCGACAACCTACATTTCGCCTCAAAACCAATCCTCGACAACATACATTTCGCCTCAAAACTAATCGTCGACAACCTACATTTCGCCTCAAAACCAATCCTCGACAACCTACATTTCGCCTCACACCAATCCTCGACAACCTACATTTCGCCTCAAAATAATTCGTCGACAACCTAACCTAAGAGATCTCAGCTTTAAGAATATTGCCAAAAGTTCCAGCAATTTCCTCCACCGGAGCATTGTCAATATGCTGTCTGATTTGCTCTCAAAGCGGTCATTGTTTTTACTTCATACTGCGATGCGAGCGAAAGTTGCAACAACAACAAAAATAGAGGGTTTCATTGTTCGCTTCAGAAATCTGCAACAGGTTTCGTTGCAACGACAAGTTGTCGTTTGCAACACCTTCCCCCAAATGAAGCGTTGTGCAATGCTTCCGGATATTGGCAAAATGTTGCAATAATAATAACGAATGCAACAATTGATTATTACCGATATCTTCACCAATATATTTTTTTAGTCTTCAAATGATATTTTTAGCTTTATGTGCTTAACTATGAATGCTATCGTCAGACACTGTTTTAGGTTATTAATCTAGTTTACTAGAGATCATCTTTATATATGTATGTATCTATCTATCTTTCTATCTATCTATCTATCTATCTATCTATCTATCTATCTATCTATCTATCTATCTATCTATCTATATATATATATATATATATATATATATATATATATATATATATATATATATATATGCTGTATATTTATGCAAATATATATATATATATATATATATATATATATATATATATATATATACACATATATATATATATATACATATATATGCTGTATATGTATGCATATATATATATATATATATATATATATATATATATATATATACATATATATATATATATATATATATACATATATATATATATATATATATATATATATATATATAATTTTTCATCATCATCATCATCATCTCCTCCAACGCCTATTGACGCAAAGGGCCTCGGTTAGATTTCGCCAGTCGTCTCTATCTTCAACGTTTAATTCAATACTTCTCCACTCATCATCTCCCACTTCACGCTTCATAGTCCTCAGCCATGTAGGCCTGGGTCTTCCAACTCTTCTAGTGCCTTGTGGCGCCCAGTTAAACGTTTACATAAGTTTTAGGGAATATAAATTATAATACCTTTAAAAAACAAAGCTTAGGGACATGCATGTTTTAGACAAAATTATTTTCAAATGCCCTAATTAGTTAAGCGGATTCCATTTATTCAATTGGCTGTAACTATACTTTCGAATTATTCATAATATAATTAAAATCACAACTCACATACAAGTCCAGAAATTATTAATTTGAATAACTATATTTACGAATTATGCATACGAAAATTAAAACTATAATAAAGGCTCAAAATCAATTCCTTTGACTAACTATATTTTAGAATTATCCATAAATTAATCAAAATTACAAATTATATACAGGTCCAGAAATTATTCATTTGAATAACTATATTTACGAATTATCCTTAAGAAAATTGAAATTAAATTCATATACAGGTTCAAAATTGATTAATGTGACTAACTATATTTCCAAATTATCCATAAATTAACTAAAATTACAAACTATATACATGTCCAAAAATGATTCATTAGAATAACTATATTTACGAATTATCCCTAAGAAAATTGAAATTAAATTCATATACAGGTTCAAAATTAATCAATTTGACTAACTAAATTTTAGAATTATTCAAAAAATAACAAAAATTACAAATTGTATACATGTCCAGAAATTATTCATTAGAATAACTATATTTACGAATTATCCTTAAGAAAAGTTAAATTAAATTCATATACAGGTTCAAAATTAATTAATTTGACAAACTATATTTACGAATTATCCATAAATTAACTAAAATTACAAACTATATACATGTCGAGAAATATTCATTTGAAAAACTATATTCACGAATTATCTATAATTGAAATTACAATTAATATAAATGTTAATCATTAAATAATTTGACTAACTATAATTAGGAATTATCCATAAAATAATGAAAATTACAAACTATATACAGTACAGTCCAGAAATTATTCATTTGAAAAAATAACTTAGGAATTATCCATTATAAAAGTAAAATTACAATTCAAATACATGTTCGAAACTAATTCATTTGACAAACTATATTTCCAAATTACCCAAAAGATGAACAAAACTACAATTTACATACAAGTTTAAAAACATAAATAAAAACATGTAAACAAATCGTTCATTCCTGTCTCAATCATATCCCCATTGACTGAGGTTTGAAGCTGCCATAAGAGATTTGCAGCCACGAAATTAAAGAATTAAAATCTCTACGGCATGTGCCCTCTCTATTTCACCAGTGAGAATCGTTTAGCCAAGCTTTTAATAATGGGAGAATAGAATAGGGATGATTTTTGCAATATATGAACAAATACTGCTACTCCAATGGACCATTTGAGGTTTGATATGACAAATAATTATTTTGTGAAGGATTCAGCGTCGTTTGATGAAATTCCAGCACGTTGTTGGTTTAAAGGCCGCTCATGAATGGCAGAGGTGAGGGACAGTGACACTGCTCTATCAAGAAGGACAATGCCTTAGAGA
>NC_090736.1:134740919-134758396 GCF_036898095.1 Palaemon carinicauda | reverse complement strand
ACTTTTAGGACGAAGCGGATTCCAATTCTAGGAGGAAGCAGATTTCATTTCTAGGACGAAGCGGACACCAATTCTATGATGAAGCGGATTCCAGTTTTAGGACGGAGCGGATTCCAATTCTAGGATGAAGCAGATTCCAATTCTAGGACGAAGCGGATTCCAATTCTAGGACGAAGCGGATTCCAAGTCTAGGATGAAGCGGATTCCAATTCTAGGACAAAGCGAATTCCAATTCTAGGATGAAGCGGATTCCACTTTCAGGACAAAGCGGATTCCAATTCTAGGACGAAGCGAATTCAATTTTAGGACGGAGCGGATTCTAGATTTGGAACAAAGCACGGATTCCAGATTTAGGACAAAGCACGTTCAAATTTTAGGACAAAGCGGGGTTCCAGATTTAGGACAAAGCGAATTCCAATTCTAGGACGAAGTGAATCCAGTTTTATTATTATTATTATTACTATCCAAGCTACAACCCTAGTTGGAAAAGCAAGATGCTATAAGCCCAGGGGCTCCAACAGGGAAAAATAGCAAAGTGAGGAAAGGAAATAAGGAAATAAATAAATGAAGAGAACAAATTAACAATAAATCATTCTAAAATAAGAAACGTCAAAACAGACATGTCATATAATAAACTATCAACAACATCAAAAACAAATATGTCATAAATAAACTATAAAAAGACTATGTCCGCCTGGTCAACCAAAAAAGCATTTGCTCCAACTTTGAACTTATGAAGTTCTACTGATTCAACCACCCGATTAGGAAGATCATTCCACAACTTGGTCACAGCTGGAATAAAACTTCTAGAGTACTGCGTAGTATTGAGCCTCGTGATGGAGAAGGCCTGGCTATTAGAATTAACTGCCTGCCTAGTATTACGAACAGGATAGAATTGTCCAGGGAGATCTGAATGTAAAGGATGGTCAGAGTTGTGAAAAATCTTATGCAACATACATAATGAACTAATTGAACGACGGTGCCAGAGATTAATATCTAGATTAGGAATAAGAAATTTAATAGACCGAAAGTTTCTGTCCAACAAATTAAGATGAGAATCAGCAGCTGAAGACCAGACAGGAGAACAATACTCAAAAACAAGGTAGAATGAAAGAATTAAAACACTTCTTCAGAATAGATTGATCACCGAAAATCTTGAAAGACTTTCTCAATAAGCCTATTTTTGTGAAATTGAAGAAGACACAGACCTTATATGTTTCTCAAAAGTAAATTTACTGTCGAGAATCACACCTAAATATTTTGAAAGAGTCATACATATTTAAAGAAACATTATCAATACTGAGATCCGGGATGTTGAGGAACCACCGTCCTGACCTACTTACAATCATACTTTGAGTTTTGTTAGGATTCAACTTCATACCCCATAATTTGCACCATGCACTAATTCTAGCTAAATCTTATTAAGGATTCACCAACCCTAGATCTACATTCAGGGGATGGAATTGATGCAAAAGAGAGTAGCATCATCTGCATATGCAACAAGCTTGTTTTCTAGGCCAAACCACATGTCATGTGTATATAGTATGAAAAGTAATGGGCCCAAGAACACTACCCTGTGGAACACCGGATATCACATTCCTATAATCACTATGGTGCCCATCAACAACAACTCTTTGAGATCTATTACTTAAAAAATCAATAATAATGCTAAGAAACAACCCACCCACTCCCAACTGTTTCAGTTTGAAAACAAGGGCCTCATGATTAACACGGTCAAAGGCAGCACTAAAATCAAGGCCAATCATACGAACTTCCCGACCACAATCAATGGATTTCTGTACAGCATTGGAGATTGTAAGAAGGGCATCACATGCTCCAAGGCCTTTACGAAAACCAAATTGCAAACTAGGGAAGAGATGATTACCTTCAGCAAACCTATTAAGACGTTTTGCCAGAAGACGTTCAAAAACTTTAGATAATATGGGAGTTATGGAAATTGGGCGGTAATCAGTGGGACTTGAGCTACCACAAACACATTTACATAGAGGAGTAACATTACCAATTCTCCAACTAGTGCTAAAAGCTCCTCTTCTTGCTAACTTGCGCAAAATAACAGATAACTTTGGAGCTAAGAAATCTGCTGTCTTTATAAAAAACAAAGGAAAAATACCATTTGGGTCTACACCTCCATAAGCATCAAGGTCCATCAACAGAGCTTTAATCTCACGAGATCGAAAAGCTAAACTAGTTAGTTTAGCCTCAGGAAAACAGGAATGAGGAAGTTCAAGTTTTTCATTACTCTGTTTACTGTCAAAAACATCAGCCAAAAGGGTTGCCTTTTCCTTTGGACAGTGAGTGACTGAGCCATCTGGTTTAAGTAAAGGAGGAACTGTTGCATCTACACCAAAGAGTGTAGATTTAAGGGTAGACCACCATTTATGTTCCTGAATTGTACCAGAAAGGGTTTCTTTTATGGTTAAATTGTACTCCTTTTCAGTTGAGGCATAAACTCTCTGAGCAAAAGCTCGAAGCTGAGTATAGTTGTTCCAGGTCAAATCTGATCTGTTACCCTTCCAAAGTTGATAGGCCTCCTGCTTCTCCAAAAAAGCACGTCTACAATCATCATTGAACCACGGTTTGTCCTTCACTCGGTACCTTAGCACACGAGAAGGGATACGCCTATCAATTATGTTGACTAGATTCTCATTCAAAGGGACAACAGGATCTACACTATTATATAATTGTGACCAATTCAAGAACAAAAGATCATGTAAAATCCCATTCCAGTCTGCTTGGGATTTCATATAAATTTTACAAGAATATGATATATCAGGGACAGGCTGCTCAGTCTTCACTAATAATGAAATCAAGGCATGATCAGATGTCCCGACTGGAGAACAAACCTTACCAGTTATAACGCCAGGGGAGTCAGTGTATACAAGGTCCAAGCAATTACCAGACCTGTGAGTAGCTTCATTTATGATTTGCTCACAGCCTGATTCAGAGGCAAAGTCTAAAGCTCTTAAGCCATGGCGATCGGTAGGAGAGATAGAACTTAACCACTCCCTATGGTGAGCATTAAAATCACCAACAATGACAAAAGAAGCCTTTCTATCATCTTCTTGTATCTTAGCCATAATGGTAAGAAGACAATCGAAGATAGAATCATCCATGTCTGGATTCCGGTAGATCGAACATAAATAAAAGTTGTTATGCCTGCCACAAACTTTTATTACCTGAATCTCATGACATCCACATTGATAGCAGGACTTATGAGAAGCAGGGTACTCGGTCCTAATATACACCGCCATTCCCCTGGCCCTAGGGATGGCATCACGTTTCAACATTATTGGCTTCTTAAAACCAGTTATAAGGAGCTCAGATGAGTGCCTCATATTAGAAACCAAAGTTTCTGAGCACAAAAGAATATCATACTGTCTGGACGCAACTGTAAGGTCTTGGATATTTGCATGAAGACCACGAATATTGCAATACAGAAGACGACATTGACGAAATCTAGGACGTAGTGGTCCCGGATTTCGCTCAATGTCTCCAGACAGCATAAGAATTAATAGAAATAAAAAAGAGACATCATACTTAAAAACTAGATTAACAAGAATTATAACAAAAACAATACGTACAGAATTATAAACAAAGTGATTGATGATACCCATAGACTATAGTAAAAAGTCGGAAAAACTGGTCAACATGGAGGAGCCGATACACCATGCAAGGCTAAATACCCTCCAGGATAGCCACTTCAACTGAAGGGAGGACAGTAAGGATGGTTTTGAGAAGAAAAAGAATCAGAAAAAGGAAAAGACAACCTCTTGATAAACCACCAGGCATCCATGGCCCTTCTATTAAGCCTGCCCAACACACCATTTCAAAAAAAAACAAGAGGAAGAAAAAAAAAAAAAATAAGATAGAATAGTGTGCCTGAGTGTACCCTCAAGCAAGAGAACTCCAACCCAAGACAGTGGAAGACCATGGTACAGAGGCTATGGCACTACCCAAGACTAGAGAACAGTGGTTTAATATTGGAGTGTCCTTCTCCTAGAAGAGCTGCTTACCACAGCTAAAGAGTCTCTTCTACCCTTACCAAGAGGAAAGTACACTGAACAAATTGCAGTAGAGTAATTAACCCCTTGGATGAAGAAGTGTTAAGTATCTCATTGTTGTCAGGTGTATGAGGAAAGACGAGAATATGTAAAGAATATGCCAAACTATTCTGTGTAAGTGTAGGCAAAGAAAAAATAAGCCGTGACCAGAGAGAGGGATCCAATGCATTACTGTCTGGCCAGTCAAAGGATCCAATACCTCTCTAGTGGTAGTATCTCAACGGGCGGCTGGTGCCCTGGCCAACCTACTACTGTTTAGGATGAAGCGGATTCCACTTTCAGGACAAAGTGGATTCCAGATTTAGGACAAAGCAAATTCCAGATTTAGGACAAAGCGAATTCCAATTCTTGGACGAAGCGAATTCCAGTTTTAGGATGAAGCGGATTCCACTTTCAGGACAAAGCGGATTCCAGATTTAGGACAAAGGGAATTCAAATTTTAGGACGGAGCGGATTCCAATTTTAGGACGGAGCGTATTCCAGTTTCAACTACAAAGACCAAATTACATTCTATAAATTACAGTAAACAGATTAAACGAGATTTCACGAACCCTGGGAGTTACCTTCAACAGTACCTGGCATATATTGATTGATTTCCATTGCCTCAAGACTGAATGAAATTAGGGGAGTCAACTCAGCACACAAAAGAAAAATATTTCATTGAGACTGTCCATTGAATGAAAGACATTTCTGGGGTTTATTCAATTTAGAGATGAATAATATTTATACATTCCAGGAGTCAATTTCATTCAAGAAGGAATAGGATTCACTAAGTCACAGTGACTCATGACTTGGGTATTGTCCATTGAATGAAAGACATTTCTGGGGTTCATTCAATTTAGAGATGAATAATATTTATACATTCCAGGAGTCGATTAAATTCAAGAATGAATAGGATTCCTTAAGTCACTTTGACTCATGACTTGAAGGGGTTTCCACCGAGTATTGTCCAATGAATGAATTACATTTCAGGCGATTATTCAATTTAGAGATGAATAATATTTATACATTCCAGGAGTCAATTTCCTTCAAGAAGGAATAGGATTCCTTAAGTCACTTTGACTCATGACTTGAAGGGGTTTCCAACGAGTATTGTCCAATGAATGAATTAACATTCAGGGGATTATTAACTTTAGAGATGAATAATATTTATACATTCCAGGAGTCAATTTCATTCAAGAAGGAATAGGATTCCTTAAGTCACAGTGACTCATGACTTAAAGGGGTTTCCACCGAGTATTGTCCAATGAATGAATAACATTTCAGGGGGTTATTCAATTCAGATATGAATAATATTTATACATTCCAGGAGTCAATTTCATTCAAGAATAAATAGGATTCCTTAAGTCACAGCAACTCATGACTTGAAGGGGTTTCCACCGAGTATTGTCCAATGAATGAATTAAATTTCAGGGGGTTATTCAATTCAGAGATGAATAATATTTATACATTCCAGGAGTCGATTAAATTCAAGAATGAATAGGATTCCTTAAGTCACAGAGACTCATGACTTGGGTATTGTCCAATGAATGAATTACATTTCAGGGGGTTATTCAATTCAGATATGAATAATATTCATACATTCCAGGAGTCAATTTCATTCAAGAAGGAATAGGATTCCTTAAGTCACAGTGACTCGTGACTTGGATATTGTCCAATGAATGAATTACATTTCAGGGGGTTATTCAATTCAGAGATGAATAATATTTATACATTCCAGGAGTCGATTAAATTCAAGAAGGAATAGGATTCCTTAAGTCACTTTGACTCATGACTTGAAGGGGTTTCCACCGAGTATTGTCCAATGAATGAATTACATTTCAGGGGGTTATTCAATTTAGAAATGAATAACATTTATACATTCCAGGAGTCAATTTCATTCAAGAAGGAATAGGATTCCTTAAGTCACAGTGACTCATGACTTAAAGGGGTTTCCACCGAGTATTGTCCAATGAATGAATTACATTTCAGGCGATTATTCAATTTAGAGATGAATAATATTTATACATTCCAGGAGTCGATTAAATTCAAGAAGGAATAGGATTCCTTAAGTCACAGTGACTCATGACTTAAAGGGGTTTCCAACGAGTATTGTCCAATGAATGAATGACATTTCAGGCGATTATTCAATTCAGATATGAATAACATTTATACATTCCAGGAGTCAATTTCATTCAAGAAGGAATAGGATTCCTTAAGTCACAGTGACTCATGACTTAAAGGGGTTTCCAACGAGTATTGTCCAATGAATGAATAACATTCCAGGCGATTATTCAATTTAGAGATGAATAATATTTATACATTCCAGGAGTCAATATCATTCAAGAATAAATAGGATTCCTTAAGTCACAGTGACTAATGACTTGAGGGGGTTTCCACCGAGTATTGTCCAATGAATGAATTACATTTCAGGGGGTTATTCAATTCAGAGATGAATAATATTTATACATTCCAGGAGTCAATTTCATTCAAGAAGGAATAGGATTCCTTAAGTCACAGTGACTCATGACTTAAAGGGGTTTCCAACGAGTATTGTCCAATGAATGAAAGACATTTCTGGGGTTATTTAATTTAGAGATGAATAATATTTATACATTCCAGGAGTCAATTTCATTCAAGAATAAATAGGATTTACTATGTCACAGTGACTCATGACTTGGGTATTGTCCAATGAATGAATTACATTTCAGGGGGTTATTCAATTTAGAGATGAATAATATTTATACATTCCAGGAGTCAATTTCATTCAAGAATAAATAGGATTCCTTAAGTCACAGTGACTCATGACTTAAAGGGGTTTCCAACGAGTATTGTCCAATGAATGAATTACATTTCTGGAGGTTATTCAATTTAGAGATGAATAATATTTATACATTCCAGGAGTCAATTTCATTCAGGAATGAATAGGATTCCTTAAGTCACAGTGACTCATGACTTAAGGGGGTTTTTTCACCGAGTATTGTCCATTGACTGAATAACATTTCAGGGGGTTATTCAATTTAGAGATGAATAATATTTATACATTCCAGGAGTCGATTAAATTCAAGAAGGAATAGGATTCCTTAAGTCACAGTGACTCATGACTTAAAGGGGTTTCCACCGAGTATTGTCCAATGAATGAATAACATTTCTGGGGTTTATTCAATTTAGAGATGAATAATATTTATACTTTCCAGGAGTCAATTTCATTCAAGAATAAATAGGATTCACTAAGTCACAGTGACTCATGACTTGGGTATTGTCCAATGAATGAATTACATTTCAGGGGGTTATTCAATTCAGATATGAATAATATTTATACATTCCAGGAGTCAATTTCATTCAAGAATGAATAGGATTCCTTAAGTCACTGTGACTCATGACTTAAAAGGGGTTTCCACCGAGTATTGTCCAATGAATGAATAACATTCCAGGCGATTATTCAATTCAGATATGAATAATATCTATACATTCCAGGAGTCAATTTCATTCAAGAATAAATAGGATTCCTTAAGTCACAGTGACTCATGACTTACAGGGGTTTCCACCGAGTATTGTCCAATGAATGAATGACATTTCAGGGGGTTATTCAATTCAGATATGAATAATATTTATACATTCCAGGAGTCGATTAAATTCAAGAAGGAATAGGATTCCTTAAGTCACAGTGACTCATGACTTAAAGGGGTTTCCACCGAGTATTGTCCAATGAATGAATGACATTTCAGGGGGTTATTCAATTCAGATATGAATAATATTCATACATTCCAGGAGTCGATTAAATTCAAGAAGGAATAGGATTCCTTAAGTCACAGTGACTCATGACTTAAAGGGGTTTCCACCGAGTATTGTCCAATGAATGAATTACATTTCAGGGAGTTATTCAATTCAGATATGAATAATATTTATACATTCCAGGAGTCGATTAAATTCAAGAAGGAATAGGATTCCTCAAGTCAGAGTGACTCATGACTTAAAAGGGGTTTCCAACGAGTATTGTCCAATGAATGAATAACATTTCAGGCGATTATTCAATTCAGATATGAATAATATTTATACATTCAAGGAGTCAATTTCATTCAAGAAGGAATAGGATTCCTTAAGTCACAGTGACTCATGACTTAAAAGGGTTTTAATGAGTCTCTATGATTCACAACTGAATGAAAAACTATGGAAAAAGTAGACGTAATAAATTCATTCTTAAAATGGCATTGGGAAGGAGAGGTATGAGTACGGGAAGAGCTGAATCTGTGTGTATGCATGTCTAAATATTAGGCCGTCATTTTTGACGGGGCGTGTACACTAGTATTAATAATAATAATAATAATAATAATTATAATGATATGAATAATAATAATAGTAGTAATAATAATAATGATAATAATAGTGCTAATGATAATAATAATAATTTTGACGGGGTGTGTACACTAGCATTAATAATAATAATAATAATAATAATAATAATGATATTAATAATGATAATGATGATAATAATAATAATAAAAATAATAATAATAATAATAATAATAATAATAATAATAATAATAATAATAATAATAATAATAATAAGTCATCTACCAATCAATACAATATCTCCCTTACGCCAGGAAATGTGCGCGCGCGCACGCTCTCACCCCAAGCGAATTTTGCATGCGTCACAAAAGAAAAGTGAACCCTCAGGTTAAACCATGCCCCCCCCCCCTCCCCCCAAAAAATATTCTTAGTAAATAAAACCCATTTTTTGAAAAATGGCTAACAGTCACGTCCTAAGTTCTTGAGCTGCCTTGGGGATCCCACAACATTTCTTGATCGGATTTGCCAGTTTGTTAGTGTGGCATACCTTCATGGTATTCCAGCATCGTGATGTATGTTATAGGTTTACGACAAAATAATAATTAAAAAACTTTTTTTTTTAACTTTTTTATATTCCTTCGTCGTCGTTTCAAGATATATATATATATATATATATATATATATATATATATATATATACATATATATATATATATGTATATATATATATATATATATATATATATATATATATATATATATATATATATATATCTATACATATATATATATATATATATATATATATATAGAGAGAGAGAGAGAGAGAGAGAGAGAGAGAGAGAGAGAGAGAGAGATAATGTATATATGTATATGTATATATATATATATATATATATATATACATATACATATATATATATACAGAGAGAGAGAGAGAGAGAGAGAGAGAGAGAGAGAGAAAGAGATAATGTATATATATATATATATATATATATATATATATATATATATATATATTTATATATATATTTATATATATATATATATATATATATATATATATATATATATATATACAGAGAGAGAGAGAGAGAGAGAGAGAGAGAGAGAGAGAGAGAGAGAGAGAGAGAGAGAGAGAGAGAAACGTTACTCTTTGCTACACAGGGGAGATTATTATTACTAACTAAGCTACAAACCCAGTCAGTAAAAGCAGGATTCTATAAGCCAATGGGCTCCAACAGGGAAAAACAGCCCAGTGAGGAAAGGAACAACGAAATAAATTATATGAAAAAATAATGAATGATTAATATATCTTAAGATCAGTAACAACGTTAAAATGGATCTTTCGTAGATGAATTATGAAGAGACTTATATCAGCTTGTTCACCATACAAAACTTGCAAACACTCGAGTTACAATCATTCGGAGATACGAACATACATCCAACTGATAATAACAAAAATAAAGAAAAACTAATTAAACAAATATTAAATCATTTAATACATTAAGGAAAACGTTATTTGTAATAACCTGATATATTTCATATGAAACCCGACTATTTGTTGACTTTTGTGGCAGGAAATCATAGGCATGGCCGCATGGGATTCAGTTTAGGCCTAAGTTGGCCTAAATTTTAACAAAACTCTACTTACAAACAACTTGGAACCTATTAAGTTTGTAAGACTTTCTATAAACATAACTGAATATAACCTTAGTTTTAAAAATAAACATAAACGAAATACATAATATATAAATGAATAAATAATTACCCATTACGCTAACCAGGAAAACATTACCGCCCATGACCGAATGAAGTAATGCCTGGCATGACCACCAGAGGCGTTGGCGTCGCCTCTATCTCGCGTTTTTATCTCGGTCGAAGTCGATTCAATTTGCAATTAGGTGTCCGAAAGGAACTGCATGCTAATGCAGATATCGCCCAAGAGGCCTAAACCCCTTAATGTAGCTTAAATCAGTTTTTATTCTTTGGGGGGGGGGGGTGGAGGGTATTATATACTCAAAAAGAGCAATCAGGGTTTTTAAATCTCCGCCAATGAAGATTATCAATATGTTACTTAAGCCTACGGACCAATATTTCCCTTTTTCATATGTTGGGGGGGGGGGAGGGGGGTATTATTCTTTTCCCTTGGGGGGGGGGGAAGGGCTACGAAGTGGGTGGGTAATATATATTTAAATAAAAAGAACAATAAAATCATTCAAACCTGTCAGTGAAGATTGTCAACAGTCTACAAAAGTCTACGGACTATGCCCTCACTGTTTCACGTTAGGTGAGAGAGAGAAAGAGAGAGAGAGAGAGAGAGAGAGAGAGAGAGAGAGAGAGGGGGGGGGGTATCATATACTCAAATTACCATCACGACTCTTTTACTGGTCATGTGACAGTCATTACCGAAACGTAATTAGCAATTTTCCCACCAGGGAATTCTGCTCCATTTTTTATCTTCGCCTCAAACGGATTGCAATTATCCTTGACTAATTAACATGAAGATACAAATTATCTTTTCTATTCAACTATGGGTTCAACTATCATCTATGAGTGTCTTCGTTCTAAGTTCATCTGCTTAAATTCTTGAATGATTATTTATGGAATTAGTATAATATGGCCCATTAATGGGACCGGGCAGACCATTCAGGGCAGAGGTGCAATATAGAAAGGTCCCAAGCAGTTGCACTGAGAAATAAAAATTATAGATATTGGACAAAAAGCTTGAATAAAAGAAGCTGGAATTGATGAAAATATCAAGCTAAAAACTGTCCAGTCCAGAGAAGATTGAAAGTACGATACGATCTTTTTTAGAGGTCGCTCATGAGTGGCAGAGGCAAGGAATAGTGACAATGCCTTAAAGACATGTCCTAGAGGCTGACCTTACACACTTATCAGAAAAAGCTTGAATAAAAGAAAACTGGAATTGATGAAAATATCAAGCTAAGAACTGTCCAGTCCTGAGAAGATTGAAAGTACGATACGATCTTGTTTAAAGGTCGTTCATGAGTGGCAGAGGCAAGGAACAGTGACAATGCCTTAGAGACATGTCCTAGAGGCTGACCTTATACACTTATCAGAAAAAGCTTGAATAAAAGGAAGCTGGCATTGATGAAAAATGTCAAGCTAAAAACTGTCCAGTCCTGAGAAGATTGAAAGTACGATACGATCTTGTTTAAACGTCACTCATGAATGGCAGAGGCAAGGAACAGTGACAATGCCCTAGAGACATTTCCTAGAGGCTGACTTTATACACTTATCAGAAAAAGCTTGAATAAAAGGAAGTTGGAATTGATGAAAATATCAAGCTAAAAACTGTCTCAGTCCTGAGAAGATTGAAAGTACGATACGATCTTGTTTAAACGTCACTCATGAATGGCTGAGGCAAGGAACAGTTACAATGCCTTAGAGACATGTCCTAGAGGCTGGCCTTGTACACATATCAGCTCCCAAGTCCCCTCTCCACTCAAGCTAAGACCAGGGAGAGTTACTAGGATTTCATCCTGCCCCTTGCTGCTCATGAGGCACAATTAAACCTTTTAAATGTTAGCATGATGAATGGAATTATTAGTAATAAATTAAAAAATGTGTACACACTAAAGAAACAATTGAAGTGTTTCCCACCTCAGCATTAAGGCCTCCAATTAATGGACAAAAATATTTTTCAAGAAAAAAAAAGGAAAATATATCGTTTTAGTTAACCAAACTTTCAACTGGACTCCACAGGGCACTAGAAGAGTTGGAAGACCCAGGTCTACATAGCTGAGAACTATGGAGCGTGAAGTAGGAGATGATAAATGGAGAAGTATTGATTAAAAACCTCAAGATAGAGACGACTGGCGAAATCTAACCGAGGCCCTTCGCGTCAATAGGCGTAGGAGATGATGATGATGATGATAACTTTTATCAAATAAAGATTAAATCAGAACACAACGTTGAGTACATTTGATCTTTCTATCCGAAATCAGTCTTCATTGTATAATTATTATTATTATTATTATTATTATTATTATTATTATTATTACAACCCAAGCTATAACCCTAGTTGGAAAAGCAAGATGCTATAAGCCCAAGGGCTCCAACAGGGAAAAATAGCCCAGTGAGGAAAGGATATAAGGAAATAAATAAACAAGAGAAGTAACAAACAATCAAAATAAAATATCTTAAGAACAGTAACAACATTAAATTACATCTTTTATAATCTACAAAAACTTCAAAACAAACAAGAGGAAGAGAAATAAGATAGAACAGGGAGCCCGAGTAGACCCTCAACCAAGAGAACTCTAATCAAAGACGCAAGATTAAAAGACCACCATGTCAACAAAAATAACAACAGAGTTCAATCTTTCTCTGAGATGAAAATCAGCCCCCAAGCATCGCTGTTTACCCAAATAATCCAATATCTGTCGTCGAGATTAATATCCTTAATCTCCTTCTCCCTGGTCTTGCTCGAGGGAAATCTTCTCTTTTTGAAATTCCCAAGACACAGACATCGCATTTCATGACAAGAAATGAAATAGAAGAAAATTACAAAACAAATGAAAAGCAGATAAGCGCAGGTGATATGTATCCATCAACATCATTATCAACAATAACAACAACAACAAAAACTAAAGGGAAATCTTGTCTTTTTGAAATTCCCAAGACACAGACATTGCATTTCACGAAAGGAAATGAAGTAGAAGAAAATTACAAAACAAATGAAAAGCAGATAAGCGCAGGTGATATGTATCCATCAACATCATTATCAACAATAACAACAACTAATGCAGCCGTTTCTAGTCCACTGCTGGAGAGAGGCCTCAGACATGTCCTTATTCATGTCTGGGGTTTGGCCAGTTTTCATCATTACGCTGGACAATGAAGATTGGTGATGGTGGGAGTTTTTTCTCTAATCACTCACATTAAGCTGTATGTATACACAGAAACATATATATATATATATATATATATATATATATATATATATATATATATATATATATATATATACACAATGTACATACGTGTGTTTATGTACTTCTGCAATTTTTTCATTGACTGAAATATAAAATTCCTCTTTATTCATTTGTGTGTAAAATCTGCAAAATAAAATACTTCTTTATTAGCTGATATATAAAATCCCTCTTTATTGATTTATATGTGAATTAAATTTCAAATATACGAAATTTGTTACATATACAAATGAATATTGTAATTCCATCTGTATTATAGATTACACAAAGTTACATGTTCACCTGCATGATGTATAATTCAGCTGTCAAATGTTAATATGTACCACAGATCACCATGAATTATATGTGAAGATGTACCCTTGCTGGTCGTAACTCGAATTCCTGGGTCTCATGGTTTTCTGTAATGCAAAGTAGTGTGGGGTGATTTTGGGAGGATCTTTAAGATGGTCACCAATCACTGCCTCTCTCTCTCTCTATCTCTATCTCTCTCTCTCTCTCTCTCTCTCTCTCTCTCTCTCTCTCTCTCTCAATTATATCCAGTCAAAATAAAAGAAGCTCAAGAAACTTTGTGATGTTTCGACTCAAAACGAATCACTGACAACCTACATCTTGCCTTCGAACCAATCGTCAACAACCTACATTTCGCCTCAAAACCAATCCTCGACTACCTACATTTCGCCTCAAAACCAATCCTCGACTACCTACATTTCGCCTCAAAACCAATCCTCGACCACCTACATTTCGCCTCAAAACCAATCCTCGACAACCTACATTTCGCCTCAAAACCAATCCTCGACAACCTACATTTCGCCTCAAAACCAATCCTCGACAACCTACATTTCGCCTCAAAACCAATCCTCGACAACCTACATTTCGCCTCAAAACCAATCCTCGACAACCTACATTTCGCCTCAAAACCAATCCTCGACAACCTACATTTCGCCTCAAAACCAATCCTCGACAACCTACATTTCGCCTCAAAACCAATCGTCGACAACCTACATTTCGCCTCAAAACTAATCGTCGACAACCTACGTTTCGCCTCAAAACCAATCCTCGACAACCTACGTTCCGCCTCAAAACCAATCCTCGACAACCTACGTTCCGCCTCAAAACCAATCCTCGACAACCTACGTTCCGCCTCAAAACTAATCATCGACAACCTACATTTTGCCTCAAAACTAACGCCGACAACCTACATTTCGCTCCAAAACTAATCGTCGACAACCTACATTTTGTCTCAAAACCAATCCTCGACAACCTACATTTCGCCTCAAAACCAATCGTCGACAACCTACATTTCGCCTCAAAACCAATCCTCGACAACCTAGATTTCACCTCAAAACCAACGCCGACAACCTACATTTCGCTCCAAAACTAATCGTCGACAACCTACATTTCATCTCAAAACCAATCCTCGACAACCTACATTTCGCCTCAAAACCAATCCTCGACAACCTACATTTCGCCTCAAAACCAATCCTCGACAACCTACGTTTCGCCTCAAAATAAATCGTTGACAACCTAACCTAAGAGATCTCAGCTTTAAGAATATTCCCAAAAGTTCCAGCAATTTCCTCCACCGGAGCATTGTCAATATGCTGTCTGATTTGCTCTCAAAGCGGTCATTGTTTTTACTTCATACTGCGATGCGAGCGAAAGTTGCAACAACAAAAAAAACACAGAGGGTTTCATTGTTCGCTTCAGAAATCTGCAACAGGTTTCATTGCAACGACAAGTTGTCGTTTGCAACACCTTCCCCCAAATGAAGCGTTGTGCAATGCTTCCGGATATTGGCAAAATGTTGCAATAATAATAACGAATGCAACAATTGATTATTACCGATATCTTCACCAATATATTTTTTTAGTCTTCAAATGATATTTTTAGATTTATGTGCTTAACTATGAATGCTATCGTCAGACAAAGTTTCAGGTTATTAATCTAGTTTACTAGAAATCATCTTTATATATGTATGTATGTATGTATGTATGTATGTATGTATGTATGTACATGCATATATATATATATATATATATATATATATATATATATATATATGTATATATATATATATATATATATATATATATATACACAAACATTATATATATATATATATATATATATATATATATATATATAAATATATACTGTATATATATATATATATACATACATACATATATATATATATATATATATATATATATATATACATATATACATATATATATATATATATATATATATATATATATACATATATAATTTTTCATCATCATCATCATCTCCTCCAACACCTATTGACGCAAAGGGCCTCGGTTAGATTTCGCCAGTCGTCTCTATCTTCAACATTTAATTCAATACTTCTCCACTCATCTCCTCTTACTTCACGCTTCATAGTCCTCAGCCATGTAAGCCTGGGTCTTCCAAGTCTTCTAGTGCCTTGTGGCGCCCAGTTAAACGTTTACATAAGTTTTAGGGAATATAAATTATAATACCTTTAAAACACAAAGCTTAGGGACATGCATGTTTTAGACAAATTATTTTCACATGCCCTAATCAATTAAGCGGATTCTATTTATTCATTTGGCTATAACTATACTTTCGAATTATTCATAATATAATTAAAATCACAACTCTCATACAAGTCCAGAAATTATACATTTGAAAAACTATATTTACGAATTATCCTTAAGAAAATTGAAATTAAATTCATATACAGGTTCAAAATTAATTAATTTGACTATCTTTCCAAATTATCCATAAATTAACTAAAATTACAAACTATATACATGTCGAGAATATATTCATTTGAAAAACTATATTCACGAATTATCTATAATTGAAATTACAATTAATATAAATGTTAATAATTAAATAATTTTACTATAATTAGGAATTATCCATAAAATAATGAAAATTACAAACTATATGCAGTACAGTCCAGAAATTATTCATTTGAAAAAATAACGTAGGAATTATCCATTATAAAAGTAAAATTACAATTCAAATACATGTTCGAAATTAATTCATTTGACAAACTATATTTCCAAATTACCTAAAAGATGAACAAAACTACAATTTATATAAAAGGCCATAAACATAAATAAAAACATGTTAACAAAACCTTCATCCCTGTCCCAATCATACCTCCATTGACTGAGGTTTGAAGCTGCCATATGAGATTTGCAGCCACGAAATTAAAGAATTAAAAAACTATACGGTATGTGCCCTCTCTATTTCACCAGTGAGAATCGTTTAGCCAAGCTTTTAATAATGGGAGAATAGAATAGGGATGATTTTTGCAATATATGAACAAATACTGCTACTCTAATGGGACCATTTGACGTTTGATATGACAAATAATTATTTTGTGAAGGATTCAGCGTCGTTTGATGAAATTCCAGCACGTTGTTGGTTTAAAGACCGCTCATGAATAGCAGAGGAAAGGGACAGTGGCATTGCTCTATCAAGAAGGACAATGCCTTAGAGACTGACCATATGATCAGCGCCCAAGCCACCTCTCCACACAAGCTAGGACAAAAGAGGGCCAGGCAATGGTAGCTGATTACTCAGCAGATACACCTAAAGCTCACAAGGAAGGTGAGGCGGCAGCGACCAAAGAAACTTACGAGTTTGAGAGGGGCTCGAACCCCAGTCTAGCGATCACCAAGCAAGGACGTTACCACATCGGCCACCACAACTGGAGCATTGAAGGTATAGAACAAGTATTAACATATACATATATGTGCATTAATATCGAATTCACAATGCATAGGGATCAGAGACCCAAGAGGGAATTAACTTTATGATAATAGTTCTAATTGGCCAAGGATTCGAACTCAGACCAAGGAAAATGAGGTTCCAGTGCCTTACCATCGGGCCACAAAGTATATATATATATATATATATATATATATATATATATATATATATATATATATATATATATACCGTTTGATTGACGAGAAACTGAAACTGACTTGACTAGACACATGAATGTCAGATATACTTGGGGAGCGGAAGCGGGAGGGGGAGCAGAAGGGGGAGAAGGAGGGGGAGCGGAAGGAAGGGTGGGTGGGCGGGAGGGGGAGCGGAATTGGGAGCGGAAGGGAGAGCGGAAGGGGGAGCGGGAGTGGGAGTGGAAGGGGGAGCGGGA
>NC_090736.1:134733419-134735919 GCF_036898095.1 Palaemon carinicauda | reverse complement strand
TGCCATGTTTTCCAGATGGCGCAAGGGTCGCCAGGTTTTCCAGATGGCGCCGGGGTTGCCAGGTTTTCCAGATGGCGCAAGGGTTGCCAGGTTTTCCAGATTGCGCAGGGGTCGCCACGTTTTCCAGATGGCGCAAGGGTTGCAAGGTTTTCCAGATAACGCAAGGGTTGCCAGGTTTTCCAGAGGGCGCAAGGGTTGCCAGGATTTCCAGAGGGCGCAAGGGTTGCCAGGTTTTCCAGATTGCGCAGGGGTCGCCACGTTTTCCAGATGGCGCAAGGGTTGCAAGGTTTTCCAGATAACGCAAGGGTTGCCAGGTTTTCCAGATGGCGCAAGGGTTGCCAGGTTTTCCAGATGGCGCAAGGGTTGCCAGGTTTTCCAGATTGCGCAAGGGTTGCCAGGTTTTCCAGATGGCGCAAGGGTTGCCAGGTTTTCCAGATGGCGCAAGGGTTGCCAGGTTTTCCAGATGGCGCAAGGGTTGCCAGGTTTTACAGATGCCGCAGGGGTTGCCAGGTTTTCCGGATGGTGCAAGGGTTGCCAGGTTTTCCAGATGGTGAAAGGATCTCCAGGTTTTCCAGATGGCGCAAGGGTTGCCAGGTTTTCCAAACGAGAAAAAGGCCAACATCTGATCAACTGCAGGCTTTAAAGGGCCAAGCTAATAGTAGAAAAAGACCGAAAATATAGCATTTAAGGCTAACCAGTTTCAAAAAGGCCAAATTTAGGTATCTAGCAGGAAAAAAAAGGCCACATTTGGAGGAAAATGTTTCCAATAAGAATCAACTGGAAACCCATTTCTAACACTTTCTGGAATATTCTAGGAAGCTTCAGCAGAAAGAAGAGTCCCAGTAAAATGATTGGCAATGTTTCAGGAACTTATTCCTGTAAGAAACTCATATAGGTCCAGGAATGTTCCAAGAAGCTTAAGTATGAAATAGATTACTGTATTATTGTCTTAGGACTTTCTAAGAGCCATTAGATATAGATTCTTATAAATTACATCAATTGTTGAAATATTAATATTGTGGCGTGTCGATTGCTTCTTTCGAGCTAGGACCAGGGAGGACCAGGCAATGGCTGCGGATGAATCGGCAGGTAGACATATAGGCTTCCACAGACCCCTCCATAGCTCACAAGGATGGTGAGGTTGCAGACACTATGAGAAACTATCAAGACTGAGCGTGACTCGAACCCTAGTCCAGCAGATCGCCAGGCAGGGATGATAATCTCATATGTTAGATGATAGTGTATGTGGTATTATTTAAAACAACCTCTTTAACATCACGTCAACACCCTTACAATTACTGCACCAAGATCTTTTATTATGCAATCCTATTCAATTTTGCAATTTTAAAATCCTTAAATTTTCTTTCAATTTTGCAATTTTAAAATCCATAAATTTTTTTTCAATTTTGCAACTTTAAAATCCTTAAATTTTCTTTCAATTTTGCAGTTTTAAAATCCTTAAATTTTCTTTCAATTTTGCAGTTTTAAAATCCTAAAATTTTCTTTTAATTTTGCAATTTTAACATCCTTAAATTTTCTTTCAATTTCGCAGTTTTAAAATCCTTAAATTTTCTTTCAATTTTCCAATTTTAAAATCCTTAAATTTCTTCCAATTTGCAATTTTAAAATCCTTAAATTTTCTTTCAATTTTGCAAGTTTAAAATCCCTCATTGTTTATATCCATATGATGATTTCAAATAAACTCCTCAAAATCACGTCAACACCCTTACAAATACCGCACTGCCATCCTATTATGCAATCCTATCCAAATTTGCAACTTTTAAAATCCTCCAGGAACCAAAAACTGTGAAGAAATTTCAATTGCGCATCTTTAAAAAACTGTGAAGAATAAACCTATCATTACCCATAAAAAAATCCATGAAGCGAAGTTGCAATGGGCCAAGAAGAATGCAATATTGCAAGCATAACGCACGAACCAACCGTTGGCTGAACGAGATAATGTTGCAATGCGATGCAACTGAGTTAACAGATCTCGAAACATCTCCGAGGAATTGGTGCAAGGAACTCGGCGAATCTTGGCTATTTCTCGTGCATAATCTGTCTCTCTCTACGAGTGCATTTCGTAATAAGACACGGAGAGAGAGAGAGAGAGAGAGAGAGAGAGAGAGAGAGAGAGAGAGAGGATTTTGGATTTCTCAAAGACGTTTTAACTCTGTCCGCGGAGATTCCAATTTTGCTTGAATTCGTTTACTGTGTTATTGTACAAGAAAAAACACAAAACAGGAGAAAGAGAGAGAGAGAGAGAGAGAGAGAGAGAGAGAGAGAGAGTGGATTTTGGATGTCTCAAAGACGTTTCAAGTCCGTCCGCGGAGACTTCATTTGCTCTTCGGTAGAGAGAATTAGTTTAAGCGTTTAGAGAGTTTTTATGATCTTGTGTTAACTTATTCTTGAATTCGTTTACCTTGTTACTGTACCCAGAAAAAAACATTTAACAGGAGAGAGAGAGAGAGAGAGAGAGAGAGAGAGAGAGAGATACTCA
>NC_090736.1:134726774-134727919 GCF_036898095.1 Palaemon carinicauda | reverse complement strand
ACAAGTCATGCTAGTGTTAATCCAAATACATAATGGTTGGAAACTGATTCTCTCTCTCTCTCTCTCTCTCTCTCTCTCTCTCTCTCTGTATTTATATGCACACACGTCCCTAACACAAGTCATGCTAGTGTTAATCCAAATACATAATGGTTGGAAACTGATTCTCTCTCTCTCTCTCTCTCTCTCTCTCTCTCTCTCTCTCTCTGTATTTTATGCACACACGTCCCTAACACAAGTCATGCTAGTGTTAATCCAAATACATAATGGTTGGAAACTGATTCTCTCTCTCTCTCTCTCTCTCTCTCTCTCTCTCTCTCTCTGTATTTTATGCACACACGTCCCTAACACAAGTCATGCTAGTGTTAATCCAAATACATAATGGTTGGAAACTGATTCTCTCTCTCTCTCTCTCTCTCTCTCTCTCTCTCTCTCTCTCTCTGTATTTTATGCACACACGTCCCTAACACAAGTCATGCTAGTGTTAATCCAAATACATAATGGTTGGAAACTGATTCTCTCTCTCTCTCTCTCTCTCTCTCTCTCTCTCTCTGTCTTTTATGCACACACGTCCCTAACACAAGTCATGCTAGTGTTAATCCAAATACATAATGGTTGGAAACTGATTCTCTCTCTCTCTCTCTCTCTCTCTCTCTCTCTCTCTGTATTTTATGCACACACGTCCCTAACACAAGTCATGCTAGTGTTAATCCAAATACATAATGGTTGGAAACTGATTCTCTCTCTCTCTCTCTCTCTCTCTCTCTCTCTCTCTGTATTTTATGCACACACGTCCCTAACACAAGTCATGCTAGTGTTAATCCAAATACATAATGGTTGGAAACTGATTCTCTCTCTCTCTCTCTCTCTCTCTCTCTCTCTCTGTATTTTATGCACACACGTCCCTAACACAAGTCATGCTAGTGTTAATCCAAATACATAATGGTTGGAAACTGATTCTCTCTCTCTCTCTCTCTCTCTCTCTCTCTCTCTCTCTCTGTATTTTATGCACACACGTCCCTAACACAAGTCATGCTAGTGTTAATCCAAATACATAATGGTTGGAAACTGATTCTCTCTCTCTCTCTCTCTCTCTCTCCTCTCTCTCTCTCTGTATTTTATGCACACACGTCCCTAACACAAGTCAT
>NC_090736.1:134711774-134721774 GCF_036898095.1 Palaemon carinicauda | reverse complement strand
CTGTACCGATTATGATTAAACTTTGTAGTATTGTTGGGCATGACCAAAGGATGTATCTGTAACATTTAGATGAAGTACATCGAAGTACAAGTACACAGCAGTACTTTGAAAATAATCGCAATGTTAAGTGCATTTGTTTCCTATTTTGTTTGTTCGTTTAGTTTGTTTATTGTTTGTTCATTTGTTTCCTATTTTGTTTGTTTGTTTAGTTTGTTTATTGTTTGTTCATTTTTTCTCTATTTTGTTGGTTCGTTTAGTTTGTTTATTGTTTGTTCATTTGTTCTCTAATTTGTTGGTTCATTTAGTTTGTTTATTGTTTGTTCATTTGTTCTCTATTTTGATTGTTCGTTTAGTTTGTTTATTGTTTGTTCATTTGTTCTCTAATTTGTTGGTTCATTTAGTTTGTTTATTGTTTGTTCACTTGTTCTCTATTTTGTTTGTTCGTTTAGTTTGTTTATTGTTTGTTCATTTTTTTCTCTAATTTGTTGGTTCATTTAGTTTGTTTATTGTTTGTTCATTTGTTCTCTAATTTGTTTCTTCGTTTAGTTTGTTTATTGTTTGTTCATTTGTTCTCTATTTTGTTTGTTCGTTTAGTTTGTTTATTGTTTGTCGTTTGTTCTCTAATTTGTTGGTTCATTTAGTTTGTTTATTGTTTGTTCGTTTGTTCTCTAATTTGTTGGTTCATTTAGTTTGTTTATTGTTTGTTCGTTTGTTCTCTAATTTGTTGGTTCATTTAGTTTGTTTATTGTTTGTTCGTTTGTTCTCTAATTTGTTGGTTCATTTAGTTTGTTTATTGTTTGTTCGTTTGTTCTCTAATTTGTTGTTTCATTTAGTTTGTTTATTGTTTGTTCGTTTGTTCTCTAATTTGTTGGTTCATTTAGTTTGTTTATTGTTTGTTCGTTTGTCTCTAATTTGTTGGTTCATTTAGTTTGTTTATTGTTTGTTCGTTTGTTCTCTAATTTGTTGTTTCATTTAGTTTGTTTATTGTTTGTTCGTTTGTTCTCTAATTTGTTGGTTCATTTAGTTTGTTTATTGTTTGTTCGTTTGTTCTCTAATTTGTTGTTTCATTTAGTTTGTTTATTGTTTGTTCATTTGTTCTCTAATTTGTTGGTTCATTTAGTTTGTTTATTGTTTGTTCGTTTGTTCTCTAATTTGTTGGTTCATTTAGTTTGTTTATTGTTTGTTCGTTTGTTCTCTAATTTGTTGTTTCATTTAGTTTGTTTATTGTTTGTTCATTTGTTCTCAATTTGTTGGTTCATTTAGTTTGTTTATTGTTTGTTCGTTTGTTCTCTAATTTGTTGTTTCATTTAGTTTGTTTATTGTTTGTTCATTTTTTCTAAACTTTTTTGTTCGTTTAGTTTGTTTATTGTTTGTTCATATGTTCTCTAATTTGTGGTTCATTTAGTTTGTTTATTGTTTGTTCATTTTTTTTTCTCTATTATTTTGTTCTTTTAGTTTGTTTATTGTTTGTTCATTTGTTCTCTAATTTGTTGGTTCATTTAGTTTGTTTATTGTTTGTTCATTTGTTCTCTAATTTTTTAGTTCATTTAGTTTGTTTATTGTTTGTTCATTTGTTCTCTATTTTGTTTGTTCGTTTAGTTTGTTTATTGTTTGTTCATTTATTATCTAATTTTTTTTTGTTCTTTTAGTTTGTTTATTGTTTGTTCATTTGTTCTCTAATTTGTTGGTTCATTTAGTTTGTTATTGTTTGTTCATTTGTTCTCTAATTTGTTGGTTCATTTAGTTTGTTTATTGTTTGTTCGTTTGTTCTCTAATTTGTTGTTTCATTTAGTTTGTTTATTGTTTGTTCATTTGTTCTCTAATTTGTTGGTTCATTTAGTTTGTTTATTTTTTGTTCGTTTGTTCTCTAATTTGTTGTTTCATTTAGTTTGTTTATTGTTTGTTCATTTGTTCTCTAATTTGTTGGTTCATTTAGTTTGTTTATTGTTTGTTCATTTGTTCTCTAATTTGTTGGTTCATTTAGTTTGTTTATTGTTTGTTCGTTTGTTCTCTAATTTGTTGTTTCATTTAGTTTGTTTATTGTTTGTTCATTTGTTCTCTAATTTGTTGGTTCATTTAGTTTTGTTTATTGTTTGTTCGTTTGTTCTCTAATTTGTTGTTTCATTTAGTTTGTTTATTGTTTGTTCATTTGTTCTCTAATTTGTTGGTTCATTTAGTTTGTTTATTGTTTGTTCATTTGTTCTCTAATTTGTTGGTTCATTTAGTTTGTTTATTGTTTGTTCGTTTGTTCTCTAATTTGTTGTTTCATTTAGTTTGTTTATTGTTTGTTCATTTGTTCTCTAATTTGTTGGTTCATTTAGTTTGTTTATTGTTTGTTCATTTGTTCTCTAATTTGTTGGTTCATTTAGTTGTTTATTGTTTGTTCGTTTGTTCTCTAATTTGTTGTTTCATTTAGTTTGTTTATTGTTTGTTCATTTGTTCTCTAATTTGTTGGTTCATTTAGTTTGTTTATTGTTTGTTCGTTTGTTCTCTAATTTGTTGTTTCATTTAGTTTGTTTATTGTTTGTTCATTTTTTCTAAACTTTTTTGTTCGTTTAGTTTGTTTATTGTTTGTTCATTTGTTCTCTAATTTGTTGGTTCATTTAGTTTGTTTATTGTTTGTTCATTTTTTTTCTCTATTATTTTGTTCTTTTAGTTTGTTTATTGTTTGTTTCATTTGTTCTCTAATTTGTTGGTTCATTTAGTTTGTTTATTGTTTGTTCATTTGTTCTCTAATTTTTTAGTTCATTTAGTTTGTTTATTGTTTGTTCATTTGTTCTCTATTTTGTTTGTTCGTTTAGTTTGTTTATTGTTTGTTCATTTATTATCTAATTTTTTTTGTTCTTTTAGTTTGTTTATTGTTTGTTCATTTGTTCTCTAATTTGTTGGTTCATTTAGTTTGTTTATTGTTTGTTCGTTTGTTCTCTAATTTGTTGGTTCATTTAGTTTGTTTATTGTTTGTTCGTTTGTTCTCTAATTTGTTGGTTCATTTTAATTTGTTTATTGTTTGTTCATTTGTTCTCTAATTTGTTGGTTCATTTAGTTTGTTTATTGTTTGTTCATTTTTTCTCTGTTTTTTGTTCGTTTAGTTTGTTTATTGTTTGTTCATTTTTTCTCTACTTTTTTTTTGTTCTTTTAGTTTGTTTATTGTTTGTTCATTTGTTCCCTAATTTGTTGGTTCATTTAGTTTGTTTATTGTTTGTTCATTTGTTCTCTAATTTGTTGGTTCATTTAGTTTGTTTATTGTTTGTTTAATTTTGTTTCCTATTTTGTTTGTTCGTTTAGTTTGTTTATTGTTTGTTCATTTGTTCTCTAATTTGTTGGTTCATTTAGTTTGTTTATTGTTTGTTCATTTTTTCTCTATTTTGTTTGTTCGTTTAGTTTGCTTATTGCTTGTTTATTTGTTCTCTAATTTGTTGGTTCATTTAGTTTGTTTATTGTTTGTTCATTTTTTCTCTAATTTGTTGGTTCATTTAGTTTGTTTATTGTTTGTTCATTTTTTCTCTAATTTGTTGGTTCATTTAGTTTGTTTATTGTTTGTTCATTTGTTTCCTATTTTGTTTGTTCGTTTAGTTTGTTTATTGTGTGTTCATTTATTATCTAATTTTTTTTGTTCTTTCAGTTTGTTTATTGTTTGTTCATTTGTTCTCTAATTTGTTGGTTCATTTAGTTTGTTTATTGTTTGTTCGTTTGTTCTCTAATTTGTTGGTTCATTTAGTTTGTTTATTGTTTGTTCGTTTGTTCTCTAATTTGTTGGTTCATTTAATTTGTTTATTGTTTGTTCATTTGTTCTCTAATTTGTTGGTTCATTTAGTTTGTTTATTGTTTGTTCATTTTTTTCTATTTTGTTGGTTCATTTAATTTTTTATTGTTTGTTAATTTGTTCTCAAATTTTTTGGTTCATTTAGTTTGTTTATTGTTTGTTCATTTGTTCTCTAATTTGTTTGCTCATTTAGTTTGTTTATTGTTTGTTCATTTGTTCTCTAATTTGTTGGTTTGTTTATTGTTTGTTAATTTTTTTCTCTATTTTTTTGTTCTACTAGTTTGTTTATTGTTTGTTCATTTGTTCTCTATTTTGTTTGTTCATTTAGTTTGTTTATTGTTTGTTTATTTGTTCTCTAATTTGTTAGTTCATTTAGTTTGTTTATTGTTTGTTCATTTGTTCTCTATTTTGTTTGTTCGTTTAGTTTGTTTATTGTTTGTTTATTTGTACTCTAATTTGTTGGTTCATTTAGTTTGTTTATTGTTTGTTCATTTTTTCTCTATTTTGTTTGTTCGTTTAGTTTGTTTATTGTTTGTTCGTTTGTTCTCTAATTTGTTGGTTCATTTAGTTGGTTTATTGTTTGTTCATTTTTCTCTCTATTTTTTTGTTCGTTTAGTTTGTTTATTGTTCGTACATTTGTTCTCTATTTGTTTTGTTTGTTGCGCATTTCATTTGTCTTTTGTTCGTGCATACGTTCTCTTTTTTTTTCTTAGTTGCGCATTCCATATGTCTTTTGTTCGCGTATTTTTTCTCTATTTCGTTGGTTCATTACCTACATTTGTCCTCTGGTTTTGAAACAAATTTTCCTTGAACTACAAACTCCTTTATTCTTCAACTAAATAAGTTTACCCAAGCTATTCCTCCACTAAAATAGATTATCTTCTCAACGAAATAGAAAAACATCCGATAAGCACTGTTGCATACAAGTCATCAACAAGAAAAGAACGCAATGAGGGGTACTCTTCCTTTCCCCATATTCCCCACTTCCCTATTCTTATTGTTATCATTATCAAGTCATCAACAAGAAAAGAACGCAATGAGGGGTACTCTTCCTTTCCCCATATTCCCCGCTTCCCTATTCTTATTGTTATCATTATCAAGTCATCAACAAGAGAAGAACGCAATGAGGGGTACTCTTCCTTTCCCCATAGTCCCCGCTTCCCTATTCTTATTGATATTATTATCAAGTCATCAACGAGAGAAGAACGCAATGAGGGGCACTCTTCCTTTCCCCATAGTCCCCACTTCCCTATTCTTATTGTTATTATTATCAAGTCATCAACAAGAAAAGAACGCAATGAGGGGTACTCTTCCTTTCCCCATATTCCCCGCTTCCCTATTCTTATTGTTATCATTATCAAGTCATCAACAAGAGAAGAACGCAATGAGGGGTACTCTTCCTTTCCCCATAGTCCCCGCTTCCCTATTCTTATTGATATTATTATCAAGTCATCAACAAGAGAAGAACGCAATGAGGGGCACTCTTCCTTTCCCCATAGTCCCCACTTCCCTATTCTTATTGTTATTATTATCAAGTCATCAACAAGAAAAGAACGCAATGAGGGGTACTCTTCCTTTCCCCATATTCCCCGCTTCCCTATTCTTATTGTTATCATTATCAAGTCATCAACAAGAGAAGAACGCAATGAGGGGTACTCTTCCTTTCCCCATAGTCCCCGCTTCCCTATTCTTATTGATATTATTATCAAGTCATCAACGAGAGAAGAACGCAATGAGGGGCACTCTTCCTTTCCCCATATTCCCCACTTCCCTATTCTTATTGTTATCATTATCAAGTCATCAACAAGAAAAGAACGCAATGAGGGGTACTCTTCCTTTCCCCATATTCCCCCCTTCCCTATTCTTATTGTTATCATCATTAAGTCATCAACGAGAGAAGAACGCAATGAGGGGCACTCTTCCTTTCCCCATAGTCCCCACTTCCCTATTCTTATTGTTATTATTATCAAGTCATCAACGAGAGAAGAACGCAATGAGGGGCACTCTTCCTTTCCCCATAGTCCCCACTTCCCTATTCTTATTGTTATTATTATTAAGTCATCAACGAGAGAAGAACGCAATGAGGGGCACTCTTCCTTTCCCCATATTCCCCACTTCCCTATTCTTATTGTTATTATTATCAAGTCATCAACGAGAGAAGAACGCAATGAGGGGCACTCTTCCTTTCCCCATAGTCCCCACTTCCCTATTCTTATTGTTATCATTATCAAGTCATCAACAAGAGAAGAACGCAATGAGGGGCACTCTTCCTTTCCCCATAGTCCCCACTTCCCTATTCTTATTGTTATCATTATCAAGTCATCAACAAGAGAAGAACGCAATGAGGGGCACTCTTCCTTTCCCCATAGTCCCCACTTCCCTATTCTTATTGTTATCATTATCAAGTCATCAACAAGAGAAGAACGCAATGAGGGGCACTCTTCCTTTCCCCATAGTCCCCACTTCCCTATTCTTATTGTTATTATTATCAAGTCATCAACAAGAAAAGAACGCAATGAGGGGCACTCTTCCTTTCCCCATATTCCCCACTTCCCTATTCTTATTGTTATCATTATCAAGTCATCAACAAGAAAAGAACGCAATGAGGGGTACTCTTCCTTTCCCCATATTCCCCACTTCCCTATTCTTATTGTTATTATTATCAAGTCATCAACAAGAGAAGAACGCAATGAGGGGCACTCTTCCTTTCCCCATATTCCCCACTTCCCTATTCTTATTGTTATCATTATCAAGTCATCAACGAGAGAAGAACGCAATGAGGGGTACTCTTCCTTTCCCCATAGTCCCCACTTCCCTATTCTTATTGTTATTATTATCAAGTCATCAACGAGAGAAGAACGCAATGAGGGGCACTCTTCCTTTCCCCATAGTCCCCACTTCCTTATTCTTATTGTTATCATTATCAAGTCATCAACAAGAGAAGAACGCAATGAGGGGCACTCTTCCTTTCCCCATAGTCCCCACTTCCCTATTCTTATTGTTATCATTATCAAGTCATCAACAAGAGAAGAACGCAATGAGGGGCACTCTTCCTTTCCCCATAGTCCCCACTTCCCTATTCTTATTGTTATCATTATCAAGTCATCAACAAGAGAAGAACGCAATGAGGGGCACTCTTCCTTTCCCCATATTCCCCACTTCCCTATTCTTATTGTTATCATTATCAAGTCATCAACGAGAGAAGAACGCAATGAGAGAAGAACGCAATGAGGGGCACTCTTCCTTTCCCCATATTCCCCACTTCCCTATTCTTATTGTTATCATTATCAAGTCATCAACGAGAGAAGAACGCAATGAGGGGTACTCTTCCTTTCCCCATATTCCCCACTTCCCTATTCTTATTGTTATCATTATCAAGTCATCAACGAGAGAAGAACGCAATGAGGGGTACTCTTCCTTTCCCCATATTCCCCACTTCCCTATTCTTATTGTTATCATTATTAAGTCATCAACGAGAGAAGAACGCAATGAGGGGTACTCTTCCTTTCCCCATATTCCCCACTTCCCTATTCTTATTGTTATTATTATTAAGTCATCAACGAGAGAAGAACGCAATGAGGGGTACTCTTCCTTTCCCCATATTCCCCACTTCCCTATTCTTAAGTCATCAACGAGAGAAGAACGCAATGAGGGGTACTCTTCCTTTCCCCATATTCCCCACTTCCCTATTCTTATTGTTATCATCATTAAGTCATCAACGAGAGAAGAGCGCAATGAGGGGTACTCTTCCTTTCCCCATATTCCCCACTTCCCTATTCTTATTGTTATCATCATTAAGTCATCAACGAGAGAAGAGCGCAATGAGGGGTACTCTTCCTTTCCCCATATTCCCCACTTCCCTATTCTTATTGTTATCATCATTAAGTCATCAACGAGAGAAGAACGCAATGAGGGGTACTCTTCCTTTCCCCATATTCCCCACTTCCCTATTCTTATTGTTATCATCATTAAGTCATCAACGAGAGAAGAACGCAATGAGGGGTACTCTTCCTTTCCCCATATTCCCCACTTCCCTATTCTTATTGTTATCATCATTAAGTCATCAACGAGAGAAGAACGCAATGAGGGGTACTCTTCCTTTCCCCATATTCCCCACTTCCCTATTCTTATTGTTATCATCATTAAGTCATCAACGAGAGAAGAACGCAATGAGGGGTACTCTTCCTTTCCCCATATTCCCCACTTCCCTATTCTTATTGTTATCATCATTAAGTCATCAACGAGAGAAGAACGCAATGAGGGGTACTCTTCCTTTCCCCATATTCCCCCCTTCCCTATTCTTATTGTTATCATCATTAAGTCATCAACGAGAGAAGAACGCAATGAGGGGTACTCTTCCTCTCCCCATATTCCCCACTTCCCTATTCTTATTGTTATCATCATTAAGTCATCAACGAGAGAAGATCGCAATGAGGGGTACTCTTCCTCTCCCCATATTCCCCACTTCCCTATTCTTATTGTTATCATCATTAAGTCATCAACGAGAGAAGAACGCAATGAGGGGTACTCTTCCTCTCCCCATATTCCCCACTTCCCTATTCTTAAGTCATCAACGAGAGAAGAACGCAATGAGGGGTACTCTTCCTCTCCCCATATTCCCCACTTCCCTATTCTTATTGTTATTATTATCAAGTCATCAACGAGAGAAGAACGCAATGAGGGGTACTCTTCCTTTCCCCATATTCCCCACTTCCCTATTCTTATTGTTATTATCATTAAGTCATCAACGAGAGAAGAACGCAATGAGGGGTACTCTTCCTCTCCCCATATTCCCCACTTCCCTATTCTTATTGTTATTATTATCAAGTCATCAACGAGAGAAGAACGCAATGAGGGGTACTCTTCCTTTCCCCATATTCCCCACTTCCCTATTCTTATTGTTATTATCATTAAGTCATCAACGAGAGAAGAACGCAATGAGGGGTACTCTTCCTTTCCCCATATTCCCCACTTCCCTATTCTTATTGTTATTATTATTAAGTCATCAACGAGAGAAGAACGCAATGAGGGGTACTCTTCCTCTCCCCATATTCCCCACTTCCCTATTCTTATTGTTATCATCATTAAGTCATCAACGAGAGAAGAACGCAATGAGGGGTACTCTTCCTCTCCCCATATTCCCCACTTCCCTATTCTTATTGTTATCATCATTAAGTCATCAACGAGAGAAGATCGCAATGAGGGGTACTCTTCCTCTCCCCATATTCCCCACTTCCCTATTCTTATTGTTATCATCATTAAGTCATCAACGAGAGAAGAACGCAATGAGGGGTACTCTTCCTCTCCCCATATTCCCCACTTCCCTATTCTTATTGTTATCATCATTAAGTCATCAACGAGAGAAGAACGCAATGAGGGGTACTCTTCCTCTCCCCATATTCCCCACTTCCCTATTCTTATTGTTATCATCATTAAGTCATCAACGAGAGAAGATCGCAATGAGGGGTACTCTTCCTCTCCCCATATTCCCCACTTCCCTATTCTTATTGTTATCATCATTAAGTCATCAACGAGAGAAGAACGCAATGAGGGGTACTCTTCCTCTCCCCATATTCCCCACTTCCCTATTCTTATTGTTATCATTATCAAGTCATCGACAAGAGAAGAACGCAATGAGGGGTACTCTTCCTTTCCCCATGTTCCCCACTTCCCTATTCTTATTGTTATTATTATTAAGTCATCAACAAGAGAAGAACGCAATGCGCTTCTCTCCTTAGTGTATCATATAGGTCCATATAAGCGGAGAGTGACATAGGAAATATGGCAACTTTCCCATGCATATTGATTCTCTCATGTCACGACCATGCAAGCTATATAAAGTCTAGGATGAAAGAAACAAATGAATGGGCGAATTTGCATCGTCTTCTTTATTATTTGAATCGTTCAATGTGCGTCTTTTATAATGAATCAAGTACGATTTGAACGACATATTGATTCTTTCTGGTCACGTCATTCATGCAAGCTATATAAAGTCTAGGATGAAAGAAACAAATGAGTGAGCGAATTTGCATCGACTTCTTTATTATTTGAATCATTCGATGTGCGTCTTTTATAATGAATCAATTACGATTTGAACGACATATTGATTCTTTCTGGTCACGTCATTCATGCAAGCTATATAAAGTCTAGGATGAAAGAAACAAATGAATGAGCGAATTTGCATCGTCATCTTTATTATTTGAATCGTTCAATGTGCGTCTTTTATAATGAATCAAT